>NW_022992319.1:297841-412527 GCF_902827175.1 Gymnodraco acuticeps
GTCTCTTTCCACAGAGGGGACACATGTTGATGTAGAAGAGACATGAAGAAGAGGGGACACATGTTGATGTAGAAGAGACATGAAGAAGAGGGGACACATGTTGATGTAGAAGAGACATGAAGAAGAGGGGACACATGTTGATGTAGAAGAGACATGAAGAAGAGGGGACACATGTTGATGTAGAAGAGACATGAAGAAGAGGGGACACATGTTGATGTAGAAGAGACATGAAGAAGAGGGGACACATGTTGATGTAGAAGAGACATGGAGAAGAGGGGACACATGTTGATGTAGAAGAGACATGAAGAAGAGGGGACACATGTTGATGTAGAAGAGACATGAAGAAGAGGGGACACATGTTGATGTAGAAGAGACATGAAGAAGAGGGGACACATGTTGATGTAGAAGAGACATGAAGAAGAGGGGACACATGTTGATGTAGAAGAGACATGAAGAAGAGGGGACACATGTTGATGTAGAAGAGACATGGAGAAGAGGGGACACATGTTGATGTAGAGGAGACATGAAGAAGAGGGGACACATGTTGATGTAGAAGAGACATGAAGAAGAGGGGACACATGTTGATGTAGAAGAGACATGAAGAAGAGGGGACACATGTTGATGTAGAAGAGACATGAAGAAGAGGGGACACATGTTGATGTAGAAGAGACATGAAGAAGAGGGGACACATGTTGATGTAGAAGAGACATGGAGAAGAGGGGACACATGTTGATGTAGAAGAGACATGAAGAAGAGGGGACACATGTTGATGAAGAAGAGACATGAAGAAGAGGGGACACATGTTGATGTAGAAGAGACATGAAGAAGAGGGGACACATGTTGATGTAGAAGAGACATGAAGAAGAGGGGACACATGTTGATGTAGAAGAGACATGAAGAAGAGGGGACACATGTTGATGTAGAAGAGACATGAAGAAGAGGGGACACATGTTGATGTAGAAGAGACATGAAGAAGAGGGGACACATGTTGATGTAGAAGAGACATGAAGAAGAGGGGACACATGTTGATGTAGAAGAGACATGAAGAAGAGGGGACACATGTTGATGTAGAAGAGACATGAAGAAGAGGGGACACATGTTGATGTAGAAGAGACATGGAGAAGAGGGGACACATGTTGATGTAGAAGAGACATGAAGAAGAGGGGACACATGTTGATGAAGAAGAGACATGAAGAAGAGGGGACACATGTTGATGTAGAAGAGACATGAAGAAGAGGGGACACATGTTGATGTAGAAGAGACATGAAGAAGAGGGGACACATGTTGATGTAGAAGAGACATGAAGAAGAGGGGACACATGTTGATGTAGAAGAGACATGAAGAAGAGGGGACACATGTTGATGTAGAAGAGACATGAAGAAGAGGGGACACATGTTGATGTAGAAGAGACATGAAGAAGAGGGGACACATGCTGATGTAGAAGAGACACGAAGAAGAGAGGACACATGTTGATGTAGAAGAGACATGAAGAAGAGGGGACACATGTTGATGTAGAAGAGACATGAAGAAGAGGGGACACATGCTGATGTAGAAGAGACATGAAGAAGAGGGGACACATGTTGATGTAGAAGAGACATGAAGAAGAGGGGACACATGAAGAGACATGAAGAAGAGGGGACACATGTTGATGTAGAAGAGACATGGAGAAGAGGGGACACATGTTGATGTAGAAGAGACATGGAGAAGAGGGGACACATGTTGATGTAGAAGAGACATGAAGAAGAGGGGACACATGTTGATGTAGAAGAGACATGGAGAAGAGGGGACACATGTTGATGTAGAAGAGACATGAAGAAGAGGGGACACATGTTGATGTAGAAGAGACATGGAGAAGAGGGGACACATGTTGATGTAGAAGAGACGTGAAGAAGAGGGGACACATGTTGATGTAGAAGAGACATGAAGAAGAGGGGACACATGTTGATGTAGAAGAGACATGAAGAAGAGGGGACACATGTTGATGTAGAAGAGACATGAAGAAGAGGGGACACATGTTGATGTAGAAGAGACATGAAGAAGAGGGGACACATGCTGATGTAGAAGAGACACGAAGAAGAGAGGACACATGTTGATGTAGAAGAGACATGAAGAAGAGGGGACACATGTTGATGTAGAAGAGACATGAAGAAGAGGGGACACATGCTGATGTAGAAGAGACATGAAGAAGAGGGGACACATGTTGATGTAGAAGAGACATGAAGAAGAGGGGACACATGTTGATGTAGAAGAGACATGAAGAAGAGGGGACATATGTTGATGTAGAAGAGACGTGAAGAAGAGGGGACACATGTTGATGTAGAAGAGACATGAAGAAGAGGGGACACATGTTGATGTAGAAGAGACATGAAGAAGAGGGGACACATGTTGATGTAGAAGAGACATGAAGAAGAGGGGACACATGTTGATGTAGAAGAGACATGAAGAAGAGGGGACACATGTTGATGTAGAAGAGACATGAAGAAGAGGGGACACATGTTGATGTAGAAGAGACATGAAGAAGAGGGGACACATGCTGATGTAGAAGAGACACGAAGAAGAGAGGACACATGTTGATGTAGAAGAGACATGAAGAAGAGGGGACACATGTTGATGTAGAAGAGACATGAAGAAGAGGGGACACATGTTGATGTAGAAGAGACATGAAGAAGAGGGGACACATGCTGATGTAGAAGAGACACGAAGAAGAGAGGACACATGTTGATGTAGAAGAGACATGAAGAAGAGGGGACACATGTTGATGTAGAAGAGACATGAAGAAGAGGGGACACATGTTGATGTAGAAGAGACATGAAGAAGAGGGGACACATGTTGATGTAGAAGAGACATGAAGAAGAGGGGACACATGTTGATGTAGAAGAGACATGGAGAAGAGGGGACACATGTTGATGTAGAAGAGACATGAAGAAGAGGGGACACATGTTGATGTAGAAGAGACATGGAGAAGAGGGGACACATGTTGATGTAGAAGAGACATGAAGAAGAGGGGACACATGTTGATGTAGAAGAGACATGGAGAAGAGGGGACACATGTTGATGTAGAAGAGACATGAAGAAGAGGGGACATATGTTGATGTAGAAGAGACGTGAAGAAGAGGGGACACATGTTGATGTAGAAGAGACATGAAGAAGAGGGGACACATGTTGATGTAGAAGAGACATGAAGAAGAGGGGACACATGTTGATGTAGAAGAGACATGAAGAAGAGGGGACACATGTTGATGTAGAAGAGACATGGAGAAGAGGGGACACATGTTGATGTAGAAGAGACATGAAGAAGAGGGGACACATGTTGATGTAGAAGAGACATGAAGAAGAGGGGACACATGTTGATGTAGAAGAGACATGAAGAAGAGGGGACACATGCTGATGTAGAAGAGACACGAAGAAGAGAGGACACATGTGATGTAAGAGACATAGAAGAGGGACACATGTTGATGTAGAAGAGACATGAAGAAGAGGGGACACATGTTGATGTAGAAGAGACATGAAGAAGAGGGGACACATGTTGATGTAGAAGAGACATGAAGAAGAGGGGACACATGTTGATGTAGAAGAGACATGAAGAAGAGGGGACACATGTTGATGTAGAAGAGACATGGAGAAGAGGGGACACATGTTGATGTAGAAGAGACATGAAGAAGAGGGGACACATGTTGATGTAGAAGAGACATGGAGAAGAGGGGACACATGTTGATGTAGAAGAGACATGGAAGAAGAGGGGACACATGTTGATGTAGAAGAGACATGGAGAAGAGGGGACACATGTTGATGTAGAAGAGACATGAAGAAGAGGGGACATATGTTGATGTAGAAGAGACGTGAAGAAGAGGGGACACATGTTGATGTAGAAGAGACATGAAGAAGAGGGGACACATGTTGATGTAGAAGAGACATGAAGAAGAGGGGACACATGTTGATGTAGAAGAGACATGAAGAAGAGGGGACACATGTTGATGTAGAAGAGACATGGAGAAGAGGGGACACATGTTGATGTAGAAGAGACATGAAGAAGAGGGGACACATGTTGATGTAGAAGAGACATGAAGAAGAGGGGACACATGTTGATGTAGAAGAGACATGAAGAAGTGGATTTTAAAATATAGGTGACCTCTCTTTTCTCTCTGTTGCAGCACGATGGACAGCCGTACTGCCACAAACCGTGCTACGCCGTGCTGTTTGGACCTAAAGGTACGACATCAGAAACAATATCAGTGCAGCGGCCTGGGAGAAAGTGTCCTCTAAACAATGCTTCAAAACCATAAACATGTCGGCAAATTAAATATTGCAAAAGGTCATTTTAGAGAGAGAAATATTAGATTTCAGGCCAAGACTTAAATCTCCTTAAGCAAGACTTAGTACGACACATTCATAGAGTTCAGCGGGTCGAGCTAAATGTCCGTTCCTCTACATAATGTTGTCAGATACTTGTGCATGCAATCATTACATTGCAGCCTAATAAGCTGTCAATCAAGACTGGACCGATTTCAAAACACACAAAAACATGGGAAAATACAGTATGTTATAATACAAATAAAAGAGTTCCCATTTAACTGCAACATTCTGCAGAAGGTCTTTTTAGATAACCTCAGTGGGTGAAGCCAAACAAATAAATACATGTTTTTGTGACGTTAGGTGTCGGATTTAAGCTCGGTGAAAGGGCAAGAGGAGCATAAATAGTGCTGACTATTATTTTATTAGGAATTGGATTTTGGAGCTCGTCACTCCACCGAGCTCTGGCTCTTCTTAAGAAGGAAACCAGTGGTGCCTTCTTCTTTGTGAGTGTGTGTGGACACTGACTGCTAGATTTAATATTTATGGATGACGAATCTGTGCTTTCAATTTAATATTCTTTTTGACCCGAGAGACATGCTGGCTGTCTCTCTCTGAAGAATGTGTGTGAGAGAGCAGAGACATGCACCCAAACTGGTCTTCACAATTAGAAATACCTTTGTTCACGAGTGTCGAAGCTTATCGTTGTATGTTTACAAGTCATTTAACTATTTATTATACATTATTAAATTCCTGTTGCTAACACGGCAGCAGGAACACATTTAAATTAACCATTTTCGCACTTTTGAAAAATGAATACCTCAAAGACTAAAGCCAACAGTCACCTACATTCTCCGCCTGCGATAGAGGAAATTACTACAGGCTACAGTCGTCTGGATTATTCATAAAAAAGGGAAAAAATAGGACTGTAGAAAAACATGGCTGATAGACGCTAATTAACGTCTTTAATTTGAACAACGTCCAATAATAAATGTTTGTGTCTGGCTCTAACTCTTATCATTGCATTTTATAGATGTGTGTATTGACCCTTTTTAAAAAGTCTCTCTCCGTCCTCTCTCAGGTGTAAACACTGGAGGCGTCGGCAGCTACATCTACAACGAGCCTGAAGCCGAGGCTCAGCCCTGATTCTGATTCAGACTCTGATTCTTCGCTCTGCCTTCATGGATGATATATAGGGATGGACATTTAGATGTTTCTGTTGTATTTGTATATTGTTTTATATATCTATTTTTTGTACTAATACTAACCGTTAACACGTCCTCCCGCGTGAGTTTCAGATTTGCCTTTCGGTTTTAGTCTACTTGCCAGCAGCGTGAACCTGTGTGAAACGTTGAGGACCCCAAAGTGTTATGATAGAAATGTGTAGTACGGATAGCACATGGAAACTAATGATGCTAACATGCAGATGCTGGGCAATTTTCAGAATTGGCATAAATTGCATTAATTAGCATATGACAGCAATAGCTTAAAAATGGCTTGGCCGATTTGGACAATTATGGAGTGGTTTTGAGGGAAAAGGGAGGATGTTGAATCAAGTTCTGACATTTATAGGATCCAAATTGGCAGTTTTGAGTCCCCTAAAACTTTAAAATCGATACAAAACTCATCAATCCGCACACAGAGAGTACAAATATGGCCACTTTCTGGTTAAGACTGCCATATTTGAACATGAAAATGTCAGAAATTGATTCAACATCCGCAATAACCTCCAAAACCACTACAAGATTGTCCAAATCGGCAAAGCTATTTTTAAGCTATTGTTTTCATATGCTAATTAATGCAACTTGGCAAATGCCCAACATCTGCAAGTTAGCATCCGGCAGTTTCTATATGCTGTGAACCTGTACTATATATATATTTCTAACATAATACTTGGTGGTATTCAACATTTCCGGGTTCCCAACAGGACTCTTTGAGCTGGCAAACAGACTATTTCTTTGTTCTCTTTGCCAAATAATAATGATTATGTAGTGTATTAAGAGCCTGTCACTAATGAGGAATAGCTTTTTTTAGACTTTTGTGCACTTACAAGATGTACCGTATGAAACGTAACGCTGTCAGAGCTTGTTCAACAGAGCTCTAATAAAAGGGATGAGCTGCACACACTGATGTGCATTTTACTGAATGTTAGGAGTTTGAGGTCTGTGGAAACAAAAAGTGTTCGACTGTGCATCACATTTTCTACAGTAAAACGATGTGATACCAAACCTGTGTTCAGTGTCTGTGAATATTGTTGTATTGTATTGCAAATAAGCAACACTACTACTTAGTTATCATTTATGAGGTTTGTTAAAGGGCATGAGCGTGCATTTCATACATGAAGGAAAGAGCTAATGCAATTTAAGGATAATTTTTATTATGGATTCATCTGTCGTTTATTTCCTTTTTTTAATTAACCAATGCTTTATTAAGAATATAATCCAACATGGGTAATTTCCCAGAGCCAAAACATGACTTTTTCAACAATCCCAGGAGCAAAAACGACCCCAATTAACAACATTTTAAACAGGAAAAGCAACTATTATGACGATGGACGAGCTGAAAACCCAAACATGTTGGTGTGTTTGCTTGATAAATGATTACCAAATTGTTGACATTAAAAGCAAAATAACTGCTTTTTAAGGCATGAGATAATATATGATGATAATGCTTAAGTTTCTTTGTTTTGTTTTATTTACTCTGGGTAAAAACATGGGTTTGGACTTAAACTCAATTAAAAGTCAATGAATACAAAGATTTTTTTTAAAATACTACAAACCCAACTCAAAAGAAAACAATCAATGTTAAACATTTGGGACTCGCCCTTAAAACGCCTGACGTCACTTTCAGGAAGAAGTCAGAAACGTGTTTACGTTGGAAAGTGGAAGCGGAGATTTGTCAAGCTAAACAGAAAGTTACCGGAAGTTGTAAGAGTTTCCTACAAAATAATAGCAAAAACAAGTGACAGTAATGCAGTTAATCAATTATCTAACTCTGCGGTAACTAACTGTTTTGCTACATATATTAATCAGCACAGACCCCATGATAAAATAATGTTTTTTTGTGTGACAGACAACAGAAATGTGTGCACACTGCTCGGTGGTCAATAATTCGTTTTATTTTTTAAATACATCACCGGAAGTCTATGTGTTATTCTGGTTAGCGTAACGTGCTAACTCTACTTCTGCCTTGAGAAGCTCGCGAGCACCCACGGCATCTCGGGACAGACGGACGTCAATGTTGCCGTTTTTTAGCAGCAGAAATATTTAAAATACTACAAAAAAACTCCCAGGGAACTTCTGAGACATTATAACGTTATTTTCGTTAAGTAGTTTCTTATTTCTGCGTGGATAAGAACGTTTTATCCGACGCTCTGTACGGCTAGCTGTTAGCTTGATAGCTAAACTAAGTTACCCGCGGAGCGATATCACAGCTTTTGTATGTTTTGGCAAAACAATGTTGGACGGATCTCAAAACGATGAGGTGGAAAACAACAACCCGATATCAGTGATTTCAAGCGGGAAAGATGGGGTGAACACGGGCAGTAAAGCGAGGCAGGCTCTGCTGAAGAAAGGAGGGAAAAAGCTGAGGTCCGCGGTGCCTCTGCATCACCAGAAGCCTCCGAAAAAAAGTCCCAACATCCGGGTTACTGACCACAACAACAACAACAACAACACTCTGATAGCGCTGTCCGCGAACAGAGCCGCAGCACAGCCCGGTGCCGACCTGAGCCTCCATCCGCTCAGACAGGGAGCCAAGAAAGAGGTAAACACCAGGGTCTATTTATTGTAATACATGTTTGTTATTATCTGTGCTGCAAGTGTGTTAACTGCAGTGGTTTAAAGTAACCAAGTACATTTACTCAAGTACAGTTTTGAGGTACTTGTACTTGCAACGTTGTACTTCTATCCCCACTACATATATATATAATACCTTAAGTAACTTAAGGTTAATATTGTGAAATATTATCAAGTGTTAAATCAGACTTTAGTTCCACCTGGAGTAAATTCACCAGCTACCCTGCAGTATACAAAGTCATCAAAACTAGCTGCACCTTTACCAGCTTTGAGAACACTTTCATGATCAATCATTATAAAACATATCATATATATTATTCTGAAATGGACCAATCTGCTCAACGACTACTTTTTATTTTGGTACTTTTACTTAAGTAACATTTTGAATGCAGGTCTTTTACTTTAACAGAGTATTCCTACACTCTGGTACTTCTACTTTGACTTACTTAAGTCAAAAAACAAGACACTAGAGGACGAACACTAGGGGTTTGTCTAATTAAATCTGTATTTTCCACTTCCTTTTTAACGTGGTATACAGTTATAATTACTTCAGACTATCAGCTGTTGATAATAAGAGTTTGCTTCTAGTCATATTAGCATCCTATAAGCATACTTTTAAAGCTATATTCATACAAAGCTTCATCAAAAGAGTATGAAGTCAATCAAATCATTCTAATGTTCATGATTTTTCTAATAAATAAGGTAGATTTAATGGTGATAAAATCTCCTGTGAAACCTGAGGCGGTTAAATGACGCAGTTACTAATCCTTATTGTGAAAGAATCGAAAGTTACTCTTGTTGACTTCCTGCTTCTGGCTGCCTCACAGATAAAAACGTCCCATTGCATCAGCAGCTGCTCTGAGTGGTTAGAAAGAGGAAGCTCATTTAAACACTGCAGGTTTCACTCAACATGTATTCATTGTGTTCATATTTTTATTCAGTTTTGTCTCAAACTTGTAGGTTTTAATTATTTTTAAAGTTAACCATGTTAATTATACAATAATGCACTGACATCAGGAAAAAAGTCAAAATTATTTTAAGGCGAATATTATTGTGAATTGAAAGGAGAGAAAAAGGCATTAAATAAGGTTTGATGTTTTTTTGTAATAATATGAGGTTTATCCCGAGCCAGTGTAGCTTAGCTTTTTTTTGTGCCTGAGAACAAGTTGCTAAACTTTGTAAAGGCTCAAATAAGGGGTGGCCCATCTCTAATTGGTGGACCAATCACAACAGAGCCGGCCAGCTAACCAATCAGAGCAGACTGGGCTCTGGTTTCAGACAGAGGGTGAAAAGAGGTGCTGCAGCACAGTAGAGACACTACATACTGATATACACCTGAACATCAGCAGGAGAGGACTCTTTAAAGTAGAGACACTACATACTGATATACACCTGAACATCAGCAGGAGAGGACTCTTTAAAGTAGAGACACTACATACTGATATACACCTGAACATCAGCAGGAGAGGACTCTTTAAAGTAGAGACACTACATACTGATATACACCTGAACATCAGCAGGAGAGGACTCTTTAAAGTAGAGACACTACATACTGATATACACCTGAACATGAGCAGGAGAGGACTCTTTAAAGTAGAGACACTACATACTGATATACACCTGAACATCAGCAGGAGAGGACTCTTTAAAGTAGAGACACTACATACTGATATACACCTGAACATCAGCAGGAGAGGACTCTTTAAAGTAGAGACACTACATACTGATATACACCTGAACATCAGCAGGAGAGAACTCTTTAAAGTAGAGACTCTACATACTGATATACACCTGAACATCAGCAGGAGAGGACTCTTTAAAGTAGAGACACTACATACTGATATACACCTGAACATCAGCAGGAGAGGACTCTTTAAAGTAGAGACACTACATACTGATATACACCTGAACATGAGCAGGAGAGGACTCTTTAAAGTAGAGACACTACATACTGATATACACCTGAACATCAGCAGGAGAGGACTCTTTAAAGTAGAGACACTACATACTGATATACACCTGAACATCAGCAGGAGAGGACTCTTTAAAGTAGAGACACTACATACTGATATACACCTGAACATCAGCAGGAGAGGACTCTTTAAAGTAGAGACACTACATACTGATATACACCTGAACATCAGCAGGAGAGGACTCTTTAAAGTAGAGACACTACATACTGATATGAGCTGAACATCAGCAGGAGAGGACTCTTTAAAGTAGAGACACTACATACTGATATACACCTGAACATCAGCAGGAAAGGACTCTTTAAAGTAGAGACACTACATACTGATATACACCTGAACATCAGCAGGAGAAGACTCTTTAAAGTAGAGACACTACATACTGATATACACCTGAACATCAGCAGGAGAGGACTCTTTAAAGTAGAGACACTACATACTGATATACACCTGAACATCAGCAGGAGAGGACTCTTTAAAGTAGAGACACTACATACTGATATACACCTGAACATCAGCAGGAGAGGACTCTTTAAAGTAGAGACACTACATACTGATATACACCTGAACATCAGCAGGAGAGGACTCTTTAAAGTAGAGACACTACATACTGATATGAGCTGAACATCAGCAGGAGAGGACTCTTTAAAGTAGAGACACTACATACTGATATACACCTGAACATCAGCAGGAGAGGACTCTTTAAAGTAGAGACACTACATACTGATATACACCTGAACATCAGCAGGAGAGGACTCTTTAAAGTAGAGACACTACATACTGATATACACCTGAACATCAGCAGGAGAGGACTCTTTAAAGTAGAGACACTACATACTGATATACACCTGAACATCAGCAGGAGAGGACTCTTTAAAGTAGATACACTACATACTGATATACACCTGAACATCAGCAGGAGAGGACTCTTTAAAGTAGAGACACTACATACTGATATACACCTGAACATCAGCAGGAGAGGACTCTTTAAAGTAGAGACTCTACATACTGATATACACCTGAACATCAGCAGGAGAGGACTCTTTAAAGTAGAGACACTACATACTGATATACACCTGAACATCAGCAGGAGAGGACTCTTTAAAGTAGATACACTACATACTGATATACACCTGAACATCAGCAGGAGAGGACTCTTTAAAGTAGAGACACTACATACTGATATACACCTGAACATCAGCAGGAGAGGACTCTTTAAAGTAGAGACACTACATACTGATATACACCTGAACATCAGCAGGAGAGGACTCTTTAAAGTAGAGACACTACATACTGATATGAGCTGAACATCAGCAGGAGAGGACTCTTTAAAGTAGAGACACTACATACTGATATACACCTGAACATCAGCAGGAGAGGACTCTTTAAAGTAGAGACACTACATACTGATATACACCTGAACATCAGCAGGAGAGGACTCTTTAAAGTAGAGACACTACATACTGATATACACCTGAACATCAGCAGGAGAGAACTCTTTAAAGTAGAGACACTACATACTGATATGAGCTGAACATCAGCAGGAGAGGACTCTTTAAAGTAGAGACACTACATACTGATATACACCTGAACATCAGCAGGAGAGGACTCTTTAAAGTAGAGACACTACATACTGATATACACCTGAACATCAGCAGGAGAGGACTCTTTAAAGTAGAGACACTACATACTGATATACACCTGAACATCAGCAGGAGAAGACTCTTTAAAGTAGAGACACTACATACTGATATACACCTGAACATCAGCAGGAGAGGACTCTTTAAAGTAGAGACACTACATACTGATATACACCTGAACATCAGCAGGAGAGAACTCTTTAAAGTAGAGACTCTACATACTGATATACACCTGAACATCAGCAGGAGAGGACTCTTTAAAGTAGAGACACTACATACTGATATACACCTGAACATCAGCAGGAGAGGACTCTTTAAAGTAGAGACACTACATACTGATATACACCTGAACATCAGCAGGATAGGACTCTTTAAAGTAGAGACACTACATACTGATATGAGCTGAACATCAGCAGGAGAGGACTCTTTAAAGTAGAGACACTACATACTGATATACACCTGAACATCAGCAGGAGAGGACTCTTTAAAGTAGAGACACTACATACTGATATACACCTGAACATCAGCAGGAGAGGACTCTTTAAAGTAGAGACACTACATACTGATATACACCTGAACATCAGCAGGAGAGGACTCTTTAAAGTAGAGACACTACATACTGATATACACCTGAACATCAGCAGGAGAGGACTCTTTAAAGTAGAGACACTACACACTGATATACACCTGAACACCAGCAGGAGAGGACTCTTTAAAGTAGAGACACTACATACTGATATACACCTGAACATCAGCAGGAGAGGACTCTTTAAAGGAGAGACACTACATACTGATATACACCTGAACATCAGCAGGAGAGGACTCTTTAAAGGAGAGACACTATATACCAGGGGTGTCAAACTCAAGGCCTGGGGGCCAAATCCGGCCCGTGACTTCACTTCATGCAGCCCCACAAGAGCTTGCAAAGAATAATATGTTTATTATACGGTTAAATGCCGACTTACAGAAGCACGTTGCCCATAAACTACATGTCCCACAATGCATCTCAAAGTTGACTTTTTTTTCTTCCAGAATTAGAATTTTTTTCTTCAAAATATGCCTTTTTTCTTAGAATTTGACTTATTATTAATTATGATGTTATTACCCTATCTGATAATAATCCAATGCAGAGGCAATAATGTAATATAATACATTATTTTATATATATTAAATATTTATATATGTATTTTTATATAGTCTTATATATAAAACTGGCCCTTTGAGTGCAACCATGATGCGAGTGGCCCTAGATGAAATTGAGTTTGACACCCCTGCTATATACTAATATGAACCTGATAATTAGTCCTCCTTAAATCCAGGCTGAAGAATCTTTTTTTTTGTAAATCACTTTGAATTGCCTTGTGTTGAAATGTGATTTATGAATAAACGTATTATATTAAAAACAATTCCTCTCTGTTTCTTAGCTTCTGAAATCCAAAGGTATCAGATTGGAGCGAGGCGTCGTGCAGCCCGGCGGACTACCTGCCCGTAAAGACCCCCGTCACGACCAGATCTCCCAGAACATGATCACCCGGAGCCACAAGCCCAAGCAGGGCCACACCCCCGGGGCCTCTCCATCCTCCAAGGAGAAAACAAAGGACACCATCAGCCCCGGTAAACCTCTCTCCCCCCATCAGCCTCAGAGGAAAGCGAAACCCCTCCACGCCTCCGACAACCTAAAGATGGCGATAAATGAAGCGGCGTTCGAATGCCTCAAAGACGGCGAGAAAGTTTACGCCGGAGCAAAGTTTAGCGAGCCGCCGTCACCGAGTGTCCTTCCCAAACCGCCCAGCCACTGGTTCGGAGAAAAGGAAGCTCCAGAGAGTAGCCAGAGCCGAGAGCAGATGACCTCTCACCTGAAGTCTCTGCTGAAGGTACAAGATAAATCATGACCGCATCTCATGTGGGATTTACGCCTAATGCCAACAATTGGATACAAAAAAAAGGCATTGAGGAAAAAGACTTTTAACACACTGCAATAAGTGGAAGGTAGTTTTTATTCACCGTAGTACAATTTCCCGTGATTCAACATGCTGCCTGCATATGTGAACATGTTGGAGATGTTGTTGCTGACTGACATGCTGAGTGTGTGGAATATTTTCTTGTTGGTCGAGGAAAGAGAACATTGTTGTAATGTAGGACAGTGTGTCGAGTCTCCAGCAGCATTATCTCACATCATGCAAAGTGACGACGGCACTTTCTCTGTGAATACTTTTGAAAAGGCAGCCATTTTCTTTCTTTTTTTTAAAGAGCTCGTGCAAATGTACATAATATATTGTAAACATATATTTGTGTATATTTTTTCCTTGTTATTTTAACAGATTTCTAGTTTTGTTACTGAGGTTTTTCCACAAAAAAAAAAAACGTGAAGAAATGTCCCCCGCGGATCGAGGCATTTGCTACTTCAGTTTGAGGCTCAAGACGGACTTTCTAACTGATTTGCACTGAGAACTGGGAGAGAAAGGAGGGATTTCGATGTTCCCGAGCATGACCACGTTGATGCATTCACCAAGAGAGGACTTCCACATCCTTACTGGGAAACTTTCAAAATGGCTGCAATGGCGGACGAATCAAAAAGCCAGGATTTACAATCTGGTAGCTGAAGGGTCTTTTCCTTTATCACCCGAACGTGGTGCAATGCCGAAATCTCGGATCAGGGATCGTGAGGCTGCTGAAGCCTCAAAGAGCCGAAAAGGAGACGAAAATATGTCTCAACAATGTGTCTGAACAATGTGTCTCAACCAGCTGCTGCAGAGAGCCAGCATCCATTATCCTTAATGCACTGACTCAGAGTACGTTCACATTAAGCTAAGATACATTTACAATATATGTTTCCGTCTGTCCCAGGGCTGGGCGATATGAAGAGAATTGAACATCACAATTTCATTCTGTCTACGAAATAGTTTGACGATATTGTAGGGTTTCAGAAAATATGGGCTGCACAATTATTCGTCATTTTATCTGTGCGTTATCCAAAATTGCAGTAAGCACAATATTTGTTAAAATATCTGAAGTGTTGTGGAGCTGCAGAGAAGTCTACAAACTTACAAATTACTCTCTAAAAAAAATATTTCTTTGGTGCAGATCCTCTTTAAAAAAATCACTCTATTGTCATTTTAATATACGTTCAATGATAATGTGAGGAATGTCTAATATCCTTCTTGCAAAATAAGTTATTTTGTCCAAGTTGTGCGGCCCTAATTTAGTTTATTATGTGTGTTTATTGACTAAGTGGGTAAAGGCAAAGCTAGAACAGTGTGATGAATCCAGAAAGTTACATAATGCAGCCTTAAAACCAGAAAACTAAGACTATAAATATCTTGTTTCAATAACGATATAAATATCATTTTAATATATCGCTCAGCCCCGGTCCGTCCACACTGAGATTTTGTGTTTCACACCTGAAGACTCGGTTTTTTCCAGAGTTTGTGGGCTTGGCGTTTCTTATGATGTCTATCAGGAAAAACTGATCTTAGCGTATGAAGAAATCCAGCCCAGTTGAGGAGTGTGCGGCAAAAACAAGACGATCTTCTGTCACTTCCTGCTTCCTCTGTGATCATTGTTATTGTCACAATAGGAGAACGACCACAGCTGTTTTGTCAGAAAATGTCCGGAGTCGATTGCCAAAGAAATGGAGAGTTAGTGTCATTGTTTAAGCTCAGAAAGCGAAACAAATGCTGATTTTAGCTTTAAAAAAAGGACAATTTGCCATCGAAATGTTTGGATTTAGCACTTTTTCTTGGATAGAAACCCAGAAATGTGTCACTTAACTTCAAGAGGAAGCACTTTTCTGACATTGTATACAATAATATAAAACAATAGGTCGATTAATAATGAGAATTGTAATATGTTTGAGCCTATAAGGATATGTTGATCAGCACTGGATGAGTAACGTGTAGTATTTATTATATACGTGTTCCATTATCTGGCGTTATGTACAGATAAGCGTATGTAATTGAGGACAACAACATTAAGTGATCACAGGAGGACAGGAAATTAGTAAACGGATGATTGAAGCTGCACAAACGGGAAGAGGTGTTTCAGTGTGGACGCACTTTGTTTTTAAAGCGTTTTAAAGATTGTATGGCTTCATGTGGGCGGGGTCTCTTTATTCTGTATATTTAGTCTTTTTAAAGGGGACTCGTTTCACACACTTCACTCCACATACCTCTTTTCCTTTCTTTCTAAAGCACGTTGATGTTTACCAAGAGTGCAGTATGTGTTGATTTTGGCACAGATGATCTTGTGATAATGTACCATGTGTGTTTTTGTTTTGTTTTTGTCAGGCAGCTTCTTGACCTCTGTGACGTCACGTGAATGGAAAATTGTATTACTAGAGCAAAAACTGCCCATTTTTATTACAGTGTTTTAACATGATGTCATTCCAGTAATGAGAAACACAACTCCATGCAACCATTTGGGAAAGAAAACTAAAAGAAGAAGTTTATTTTATGAAGAATGTCTTTCATATCTAAATTAAAAATTATATTAAAATATTGACTACCCCCTAAATATGCTTCTGTGTCTATTTCAACATTGTTGTCTTTAAGAAAAATGTGTAAAATTGCAACGCGATTTAAAACACGGGAATATGGGAACAAGATAGACATATTATTAAAACGCTACTTTTCTTTCTCCTCTGATAATATTTGAATAGAAAAAAAGCTTTAAATTCAATTAGTTTGGTAGTTAGAACCAGAAAATGACCATTATAGGGCCCCTTTAAGTAGATGTTCTTTATTGTAACAAGTTAATATTAAAAAATAATGTTCTCACCTGTGACAAATGGAGCTCAGCGCAAGTTCAACCAGGAAGACCGTCTTTACTCATCCATTTACTATTTCCATGTTACTACTCTCTCCTCTCAATCAGTGATCGGAGGCGTCACTCTCCAGTTTAACCAATCACATCGCTCTATTCTCACAAGCCTATCATAGCGCTCCGCTAGCCCTTTTAAAACTGCTCTCCCCTCTGACAGTTGTCATTTCAGGTGACTCGACGCAACCCTCCTCCACCCCTTTGCACCTCCTGTCCCTCTGAATCCAGGGTCAAGCTAAGCCCCTCCCCTTCAGACAGACCCAACTATCCATTCACCATTCTAGTAGGGCTGCTCAATTAATCGTATTTTAATCGCGATTACGATTATGGTTTGCAACGATTACGAAAACAATGTAGTCGAAATAAAACGATTGTTATTTTTTTTTTAAATAATTTAATTTTTTTTTGGTTTTTAAATTGAATTATACTTAAAGTTCAGGGTAATCAACTGTTAAAAACATATTGTTCAAAACAGTTTCTCCAATAAATGGATGTTTTCAAAGTCAATGAATAATCGCATTCTATAATCGCAATTACAATTATTGACCCAAATAATCGAGATTATGATTTTTGCCATAATCGAGCAGCCCTGGTGTCTAGACCCCGCGGGGTTTCATCGGATCGGTTCTCCCCTCCCGAATGATACTCCTGCACAACGTGGCCTAAGCTCCATTACATT
Source organism: Gymnodraco acuticeps (assembly GCF_902827175.1). Taxonomy (NCBI): domain Eukaryota; kingdom Metazoa; phylum Chordata; class Actinopteri; order Perciformes; family Bathydraconidae; genus Gymnodraco; species Gymnodraco acuticeps. The sequence continues at coordinate 315,033 of NW_022992319.1, forward strand.
CATTTGTGTATTCCTGGCAATAAATATGTATTCTTACATCAAAACCGTCTCTGCTGATTGAAATAATCACAGGTAACCAAATATAATGTTTTTAGAGGAGAAAATATTAGACAAAGAAAAATACATCACCCACCCTATCTGCTTTCCCTCGTGTTGTAAATGTATTTATTGCAAAACGACATCCTGCACGTCTTTAAAAGCTGAAATAATGAACCAACAGCCCAGTTACTTCCTTATTACAGGGTGTCCGCGGGGTCTTAAAAAGTATTAAGAGTTGATAAATCCATTTAGCGAAAATGAAGGCTATTAAAAAGTATTAGATGGCATTTTCCAAGGTAATACATGCTGTAGCTTGTTTCCAATAAGTATATAAATGGTCCAAAGAGGTTGTGTTCTACAGTCTGCCTGAATGTAATCATGGCGTAGGTGTGTCGTGTGATTCTGTGTAGTTTATTGATGGCATCCCGTTGGGTTTGACGTCATCTGAACAGGACATCGCACGCTCACTGCTTGATAGCGCGAAGGTCCGTTTACGCCGGTTGTTAAACAACATCGTTATGGGGAAATGCAAGTCTGCGTCCAAATGGTTGGAAGATAAGGAGGAAGGACAATCAATACTGTATATTGTAGTCAGACCCGGCGCCAGAACAAATCTAAAGGGGGGGCATATGATTTTCATGGGAGGGCACACAAAACCGTCACGTGCTGGGGGTCTGCGGCACAATATATATCAACAGCAAGGCCAACAGCATTGCGTAAAGACGCACACTTATCGCAAAACATACACAAATAAAGGGCAACATAGCAACCACTTTGAAACATTGTGTGCGTGGCCAGCACCAAACACTGGTAAATCACGAGCAAGGTTGACGGCTAAAAAAAGCTATTAATATAAACGACAGCTGACACGTAATAACGGTTCCGTGCAGCTGATCTGCACCAAAGTACTCATTTCCTTATTTGTTTCCTCGCGTATCTGTCTCTCTCTCTCTCTCTCTCTCTCTCTCTCTCTCTCCTCTCTCTTCTCTCCTCTCTCTCTCTCTCTCTCTCTCTCTCTCTCTCTCTCTCTCTCTCTCTCTCTCTCTCTCTCTCTCTCCACGAGCTCTCATGAAATGTGTTCTTTTGATGCGGCATGTCTTAGCAGTCCTTTATCAGTCTGTAATGCGTGTTTCCAGTCGCAAAAACCTTTCACAGTAAAAGCCGCATCAGATGAAGACGTGTTTACTTTAAACTGTCTACAGGGGAAACAAAAGGCTGCGTCTGCTTTTAACGAATATTCAAGCCATGGTCTGTTGTGTACCATGCAGCGGCAAAAGTGCGCTTCTTTCCTGAAAACAATCTCCCTGGATAACGATCCAGCTTCACCTGCTTGGGTTTATTAACCCCAAGATCATCGCTAACTCAGCCCCGGGGTTTGCCGAGGTCAAGCTTGTGACATTAACGGCCCGTCCACACAGCGGCGTGCGTTGAAGCTTCCAACGCTTCTGCCCATTCACTTTGAATGGGGTGACGTCACTTTTAGCCGAACTGCATTTTGGGAAGCGACGTGGAGCGTTGCTGGCGTAGCTGGCGTCAAAAGTTGAGCAATGTTCAACTTTTGACGCCTCGACGGAGGCGTCAGCCAATGAAATCCCGTTTATTCAAATCTGCCAGTACAATCGCTAGCCAATCAAACCGCGTGTATGCTGGGAGAGACTGCGCAGGTCATTTCCTCATATTCAAACAAATTGAGGGAAAATTCATTGTAGCGGTAGTGAATCACCCGGTGCTGTATGATCAGTCTCTGTTCATCTACCGGGATACAAACCGGAGGAGCGAGGCATGGAGGGAGGAGGCAGAGACAGTGGGTGAAACTGGTAGGTTTTCGCCTGTTTGGGGATTTTATATCCAGTTTACTTCGTTTTAACATTGCTATTGCTTTGTATGTCGGGGGCGGGAGATTCATGTGATTGGTTGTTGGTCGTGTTGCTCGCAAAAAATCCCCAAGCTTCAGATACGCCCACCTCCAAGCGTCAACGCACGCTGCTGTGTGGACGCTCCGTAACGGCCCGTCTACACTACAGGTATCGAAAAAGCTTGAAGCTGGGCGTGTCTGAAGCTTGGCGATTTTTTGCGAGCAACGCGACCAACAACCAATCACATGAATCTCCCGCCCCCGACATACAAAGCAATAGCAATGTTAAAACGAAGTAAACTGGATATAAACTCCCCAAACAGACGAAAACCTACCAGTTTCACCCACTGTCTCTGCCACCTCCCTCCATGCCTGGTTCCTCCGGTTTGTATCCCGGTAAATAGTTCTGGTCGGAAAGAACCGGGTGATTTGCTACCGTAATTTCTCATTTGGAATATGAGGAAATGAACTGCGGTCTGGCTCTCCCAGCTTGCACGCGGTTTGATTGGCTAGTGCTTGTACTGGCGGGAATTGCAAAAACGGGATTTGATTGGCTGACGCCAGCTTCGAGCAAGCATCGAGCCTCAAAAGTTGAACATTGTTCGACGCCGATAGACGCTCGCGATGCTTGCAACGCCTTGCCATGCTACCCACAATGCAGTTCGGCGAAGTTTGAAAATATCCTACGTCACCCCATTCAAATGAATGGGCGAAGCATTGAAAGCATTTGTTGACACCTGTAGTGTAGACGGGCCGTAAGGCGTGCTGCTGCAACGGCAGGTGCAGGGTCGCCAGCAGCTGCATCGGCTGCAGTTCTTTCATCGCTATTTCATTTTAATAAATCCTTAGACCTTTGGAGCCAATTTCTGATGTCCATTTTGTAATGCAAACAGAAATGGGAGTCTACAGAATGCACAATAAACAAATCCAGAATAGGCGGCAGAGTGTGACGCTGTGATTGGTCTAAATGGGGACGAATCACAAATCACAGACACATGCATTTATTTGAGGTAGCCTGCGATTTTTTTTTTGCTGACATCACATACATCGTAGCATAAAAGTTCACAGTTTATTTATAATTAAAAAAATAAAATATATATATTTTTTAATTTTTATAAATAATAAAAAACGTGTTTATTGGGGGAGGGCAGGAATGTCAAATGGGAGGGCCTGGCCCTCCCACGGCGCCGGGCATGATTGTAGTGATCACTGTTTATCATAATTCACTCATGGAACCACAGGTTGGGGGTATTGTTCCGCACGGACACACATGTTGACTGTACTTCCTGTGTACCCTCCTTTCTCTTCCCGGACTTCAAGCCGGCAACATGTGCTTTTCTGCTGCTCAATAAAACCAACGTTGCACCTTTGACGCACTGACTCCCTTCTCTCGGCACTACACTGGTGACCCTGACATAAGTCTTGCAGAAGTTTCCGAGACTGGACCGAACATGGCTAGAGATTTTTGGAGACGTCCGTGGCTGCCTCGTGCACACGGACTGAAGCTCGGTGCGCCCTCCGCGGAATGGCCGAGGACGTCGCTCGCCATTCCCAAATAGTTTCGGCACTGGGAGACGGCGAGCCTTCCGACCACATGGAGACGATACACGACCTGCTAGGTACGGAAGAACCCGACTTCTTGCACATGGAACTGTTTCTTCGGGTCATGCGGCCGCATGCCCAACCAGCGCTCGCTAACACGGCTAGTGTTGAGCCCTGCGCTTTAGCCGAAGAAGCTGACCGGTTCTTCCTGTCCGCCCGGCGATTTACCCCTGAGGTCACACCTTCCCTGGTAGGGGCACGCCGCCTAGCAGAGGCTCCGAGGCCTCGACATCGAATAACGGCTACCGGCTTGCAGCTAACGGCCGTCGACAAAGGCTAACGGCTAACAACGACGACTAACGGCTAACAATGACAGCTAATGGCTAACGGCTAACAACGACGACTAACGGCTAACAACGACAGCTAACGGCTAACAACGGCTAGCAGCTAACGATGACTGACAGCTAACGGTTAGCAGCTAACGGCTGACTTCGTCCATCTGTTAACATCCTACTGTTAACCCTTTGTTGGTGGTGCCGGAGAGGAGGTTCGACCAAGTCTGGTTGACCTCGTGTGGATCCTCTCACAATTTCGCCCACTTGTTTTTTTTTTATCGTGGAAAGGACAACCTTTTTAAGCTTTTCCTTGGTGCCTGAGAGGAGGTTCGGTCATGTCTGGTCGGACCCTCTTTTCACCACCTCGACGGCGGTTTCGGACGTCGCCCAAGTTTTAGTCAATGTGAGGTAATGTGTGTCGCCAATGTAACCGGTTAAAACTCCAAGTGGCGATGAGGTCTTAAAATGTATGGAAAGGGTCTTAAAAGGTATTACATTTGACTAGAGGATTCCTGCATATACCCTGTATTAAAACATCATCAAGTATATATAACAAATAAAAAATGGAGGCTGTGGCTCAGTAGGTAGTGCGCTGAATTTCGAATCAGGGGGTAGCAAGTACTACCCACAGTAATGAATGTATGTAAGTCACTTTGGATAAAAGCGACTAACAAGTAACATGTAATGTACAAAAACAGCCCTTTTTCCCTCTTTATTATTGGATAAAATGTATCATTTAGCTTCAGTTGCATCCGAAGTAAATAACTGTGTAGGCCTATGCTCGTTTATAAATGTACGCATGTGAAAAAGTTGCACCACCTTCATACGTGGTGAAAATAACAGAAAATGAGGAAGTTACTCTTTTTTTAACCACAGCTTATATAAACTGCTTTGTGTGTTGATCGCCAGTTCAGAAACATTGAGGACAGCAGAGATAAAAAGAAGAAGCAAAATGGCTGATTTCAGATGGATTGAAGTGTTTCTATTTCTGACTCTCATCGTGCTTACAGGTAAGAATACAAACACTTGTGGAAGGTAACTATGTTCATTTACTCAAGTACTGCTAAGTAAAAAAGTTGAGTTCTTATATTTTTACCCACGACATGAACAGAGGTGGGAAGTAGTGGAGTACAAATACTTTGTTACTGTACTTAAGTACATGTTTCTGTTATCAGTACTTTACTCCACTACTTATTTTTCTGACGACTTTTTACTTTGACTTCTCACATGTTGAACACAAATACCTGTACTTTCTACTTCTTACATGTTGAACCCAAATACCTGTACTTTCTACTTCTTACATGTTGAACACAAATACCTGTACTTTCTACTTCTTACATGTTGAACCCAAATACCTGTACTTTCTACTTCTTACATGTTGAACTCAAATACCTGTACTTTCTACTTCTCACATGTTGAACCCCAATACCTGTACTTTCTACTTCTTACATGTTGAACCCAAATACCTGTACTTTCTACTTCTTACATGTTGAACACAAATACCTGTACTTTCTACTTCTTACATGTTGAACCCAAATACCTGTACTTTCTACTTCTTACATGTTGAACACAAATACCTGTACTTTCTACTTCTTACATGTTGAACTCAAATACCTGTACTTTCTACTTCTTACATGTTGAACTCAAATACCTGTACTTTCTACTTCTTACATGTTGAACTCAAATACCTGTACTTTCTACTTCTTACATGTTGAACCCAAATACCTGTACTTTCTACTTCTTACATGTTGAACTCAAATACCTGTACTTTTCTACTTCTTACATGTTGAACCCAAATACCTGACTACTTCTACTTTCTTACATGTGCACACAAATACCTGCTACTTTCTACTTCTTAAATGTTGAACCCAATACCTGTACTTTCTACTTCTTACATGTTGAACTCAAATACCTGTACTTTCTACTTCTTCACATGTTGAACCCCAATACCTTTACTTTCTACTTCTTACATGTTGAACCCCAAATACCTGTACTTTCTACTTCTACATGTTGAACTCAAATACCTGTACTTTCTACTTCTTACAGTGTTGAACCCAAATACCTGTACTTTCTACTTCTTACATGTTGAACACAAATACCTGTACTTCTACTTCTTACATGTTGAACCCAAATAACCCTGTACTTTCTACTTCTTACATGTTGAACCCAAATACCTGTACTTTCTACTTCTTACATGTTGAACACAAATACCTGTACTTTCTACTTCTTACATGTTGAACCCAAATACCTGTACTTTCTACTTCTTACATGTTGAACACAAATACCTGTACTTTCTACTTCTTACATGTTGAAACCCAAATACCTGTACTTTCTACTTCTTACATGTTGAACACAAATACCTGTACTTTCTACTTCTTACATGTTGAACTCAAATACCTGTACTTTCTACTTCTTACATGTTGAACTCAAATACCTGTACTTTCTACTTCTTACATGTTGAACACAAATACCTGTACTTTCTACTTCTTACATGTTGAACACAAATACATGTACTTTCTACTTCTTACATGTTGAACTCAAATACCTGTACTTTCTACTTGTTACATGTTGAACTCAAATACCTGTACTTTCTACTTCTTACATGTTGAACTCAAATACCTGTACTTTCTACTTCTTACATGTTGAACTCAAATACCTGTACTTTCTACTTCTCACATGTTGAACTCAAATACCTGTACTTTCTACTTCTTACATGTTGAACCCAAATACCTGTACTTTCTACTTCTCACATGTTGAACTCAAATACCTGTACTTTCTACTTCTCTCATTTTCCAAACAGCTGGTTCCTTTAGTCTGAATGTGTGTTTGGTGCGTGATCATTATTCTTTAGAGTCATTGCGTGCCTATTGATTTGAACACGATCCGTGTATCCATCATTTCCTGGTCTTCTCTAAAGAAGAGGGACCAATGGAAACGTTGTCATGTTGCCGTTGTTCAGCATGGAAACATTCATTAGCTAACAATGACATTATTGTTCTATTGATATAAAGGGAGGTCAGGTACTCTTTAAAACAGCTGCTAGTTATGGGTACTTTTTACTGAAGTACATTTCAAAGTTCTTTACTTTGACTTGAGTAAAGAAGTTTAGTCAGTACTTCTACTTTTACCAGAGTATTTTTAAACACGAGTATCTGTACTTCTACTTGAGTAAAGGATGTGTGTACTTTTGCCATCTCTGTACATTATGCATGCAGATGTTTTACCTTTAACTCCACTCCAGTATTAAACTGCATTATTTACTAGCTACCATGCAGATTTTTAGTATTAAAGAGGACATCTCTTGTGGTCCTGCCTGACTCTCATCATACTACTTCCCTGATGGCTCCCACAGGATTGTTGACATCCTCGTGGATTCATCTTCTTATTATAGACACATGCATTTCCAAACATTTGGTCTACCTATGTTGCAAATGTATTATCTCTTCGATTTACACACGGCATCTATTGCACGTCTGTCCGTCCTGGGAGGGGGATCCCTCCTCTGTTGCTCTCCCTGAGGTTTCTCCCATGTTCCCTTTAAACTGTGGGTTTTCTCCGGAAGTGTTTCCTTGTACGATGTGAGGGTCTGAGGACAGAGGGTCTAAGGATAGAGGGTGTCGTATTGTCATACTGATATTCTGCATAAACTGTGCTGTTGTATTTGTTGTAAAGTGTCCTTATTGTAAAGTATTTTTACTGTATGTACAGCACTTTGGCTCGACCAAAAATCGTTTTAAAAATGTGCTATATAAATAAAACTTGATTTGATTTTGATTTGACATATTATGCTCATTTTCCTGTTCTCCCGAGTGAATTTGGGATTTTAGCCTTTGCAAACCATTTACATGCATACAAACCTATATAACACACTACAGGAGAGAGAAAACCCCAAAAAGCATAGCCTATAGGGCAAATAATAGTAATAGACATATAAATCAAATCTTAACCAAGTGCCAGATTGAAGTCTTTAACACATTAATGCGTAATCAATAATTAAATACAACAATTCTGCAATGGTCAGCATTTCTTGTTTTTTTTAGTACTTTAAGTATATTTTAATGCCTTAACTTTTGTACTTGAAAGCAGGATTTTTACTTGTATGTTTACACTGTATTATTGCTGCTTTTATTTAGGTACAATGTCGGAGTACTTCTGGGTTTAATACACACAGTATGATTCTAAAACGGGCAATTCTGCAAAATTAATACGACAACCTTTTGGTACAATTTGATGCTGAGTACAGTTTTGAATGCAGCAGTGTAACTTTTATCTTATTAAATGATCTTCCTTCAACTCTGCTCATATGCATATAACAGAAACATTACATAAGTTGACTGAAATGATTATTTATATTTTTCTCTTGTCTTCTCAGCGGGAGCCATCTTGCCTTATGAGCCGGATCCTTTCTCCTTCGCTGTGAGATCAGGAGAGGAAGTCACTTTGCCTTGTGAAAGAAACAGATTTGCTTCAAACCGAGTTGCTTCACAGTTACCAAACTGTGAAGCAACTCGGTGGTACTTCCTGGAAACCATATATATATCACAGAAAGTAGTGCTTGCAAATGGGAAGATGGTTGTAGAAGCTAAAGCAGATAGACTGAGTGTTACAGAGAAATGTTCTCTGGTTATAAAGAAGGTCACAGAGGAGGATGCTGGTTATTACATCTGCAGAAAGTCCCGAGAAGTTAACCTGGCTGTTGTTACCAGTGAGTATTTAGCAGAGATGGGAGAAGTATTCAGATCGTGTACAGTCTTGAGTAAAAGTAAAAGTATCAGAGTGTAGGAATACTCTGTTACAGTAAAAGTACTGCATTCAAAATGTTCCTAAAGTAAAAGTAGAAAAGTATTCTCATCAAAATATAGTGAAAGTAGCGACAGTAAAAGTATTCATTGTGCAGATTGGTTCATGTCAGAATAATATATATGATATGTTTTATAATGATTGATCATGAAAGTGTTCTCAAAGCTGGTAAAGGTGCAGCTAGTTTGAATGACTTTGTATACTGCAGGGTAGCTGGTGGATTTACTCCAGGTGGAACTAAAGTCTGATTTAACACTTGATTATATTTCACATCATTCATCCACATCTGTGAAGTAACTAAAGGGATTCAATACATGTAGTGGAGGAAAAGTACACCATTTACCTCTGAACTGTAGAGGAGTACAAGTATAAAGTAGCATTAAGGGAAATACTCAAGTAAAGTCAAGTACCTCAAAACAGTACTTGAGTAAATGTAGCCTACTTAGTTTACACCTCTGAAGTTTAGCTGGATGCTAATGCAGTTTAGCTGCTAATGCTAACTGTCTGGCCAAGTTGTTGTTCTGTTGTTAAACTTTAAAAGTGTTACATCCCACACTTCTCAGAAATAAATGTGTGGAGTAGAAGTACAAAGTAACAAGTAACTTTTCACCATGGTATTTACATCTTGAACTGTCTACTTAGGACAATGTACTGAAACATTAGAGTAAGTCTGATAACAGTAATGAAATTAACTTTACTCTTGTTGTCTTTCTCTCACACATCTTCAGTCTCTGAACATAAGAGCCACGATGAGGTGACGTTACGCTGCTCTGTGGCTCCGTCTAAAGATTGCAAACACCGAGTGAAGTGGCAGTTCAGGGATAAAGACGTAGAGATGGACGACTTCAGGACATCAGAGTCGGATTGCGAGGCCAATGTGACGTTCCTGACTTCTCTTTTTATTTACACGCCGAAGAACTATGAGTTGCTCAAGTGTAAAGTGAATGTCAACAACAATGGAGTTAAGCAGCTGTTCAGCCCTCAGTTCTCAGGTAAAAAAAGCACAATGTTAAAATGTATTAAACAGATAATAGTGCTTACACATTTTATGCATTTTAATCAGCCATCATTATTTGTTAAGCTTCTCAATCAATTTTGTTGGCTTGTGTTTATCATTATATTTCAGGGGGAAATGCAACATTAACGACACATGAAGGTGAGAAACAAAGTGGTTTAAATACTGTAGCTTTGGTTAAAACTGTAGATGTGTGTTTACAGTGGGTACAAATGTAGAAATGTCACAAATGTCACTGAATATTGTTTAAATATTCCAGCACAACAATGTTATTTTTAAATAATTAACTTAAGTATTTAACATGCACATTAACAAATGTAAGAGTCTACAGTCTGTCTAATTTCCATTAAACAAACTTTGAAAAAAATGTTTCTCACAATGACAATGCTAACATAAGGTGACCAGATTTTCAAAATTAAAACCGGGGACATTTTGAGTTTTGCGGTCAATATATCAATAACATATCCAATTGTTTTCACTGTTTTCATCCTGTTTTTTCAAAGAAAAAAGGGGGACAATTCTAATGTAATTTGAACATTTTAACTGTTGGATACAAACAGAAGGACGATAGCTCATATATGAGACTGGGAGGCGTGTGGGGCAGTAGATTAGTGCGTTGGTGTTCGGATCAGGTGCAAACCCCACTGCAGTCAGCATGTCGTTGTGTCCCTGAGACACTTCACCCCAAATTGCTCCTGTGGGGATTGCCCACAGTATTGAGTATGTAAGTCGCTTTGGATAAAAGCGCCTAACAAGTGACATGTAAGTAATGTAATGTAATGAGACTTCAAAGGTCTTTTATTTTGAAACTGTACATCAGATTGTCCAGATTCTCTCTGAGTGATTAGATGGGGTCTCCTGCTATCACCCTGAAGTGAAATAAGTATTTGATACTGGATAGTTTTTGTTTTATTCTCATCTAAAAACAGAGGGATGATGGCTCATATATGAGACTTCAAAGGTATTTTATTTTGAAACTCTACGTCAGATTGTCCTGATTCTCTCTGAGTGACTAGATGGGGTGTCCCGCTATCACCCTGGAGTGAAATAAGTCTTTGATAATTTGACAGTTTTTTATTTATTCTTGTATAAAAACAGAGGGATCATAGCCCATATATGAGATTTCAAAAGTATTTTATTTTGAAATTCTACATCAGATTGTCCTGATTTTCTCTGATTGACTAGATGGGGTCTCCTGCTATCACCCTGAAGTGAAATAAGTATTTGATTGACTTCGAATGACTCTTTGTTTATGGACGGTTTCCATTAAATAATAATCAAAATATAGATGGACAATAGATCTAATTTTAGATTTTAAACTATACATTTTAAATTGTGCTTCAGAAAGTAATGTTATTTTAGGAGTGTTGTGAGATGGTGTCAACATCAATTGAAATGAGTCACCCAGTGGAAATGTCAGATATGTCTTCATAACTGTATCCTTACATTTTACATTCACTCAGTTATAATGTGGTAGTTATACATACTTTGTTTTAAATTAGTATTGATCACATTATATAGTACATATTTCTTAATTTAAACTCCAGTATATATGAATATGTTTGGTGTGTTTTTTAGGTATATTTGTTATTGACCGAGTAAACGCTTTTATTTTGAAGGCAGTTTTTACAGGCCTCTACCGTAATGCATAGGATATTCGCGCACCGCAATATAACGTGCGGGCTGGCTTGACTGTTTTCCGAAGTGGGGGCTGGCTCGACCGCAGTCTGTTTACCCAGTGTTTCCTGACATGAAACGTTTTATTTCACCTTGCTATGTGTTTTTAACGTATATTAAAAAACGGGGACAGTTTCAACCGGGGACAGGCCAATACAAACGGGGACGTCTGGTCACCCTATGCTAACATGATCACTATGGTAATGCTAACATTCTCACTTTAAACATGCTAACACATTATCAGTATGACAATGCTAACACGCTTAAACCGACAATGCTAACATGTTCACTATGACAATGCTAACACGCTTACAACGACAATGCTAACATGTTCACTATGATTGCGCTAACACACTGATTTGTATCAGACATAATGTTTAATATGTTTTCTCCATCATGTGATCCCGGTCTTTTGCTAATAATAATAACTGTATTTATAATTTTGTCGATGCTTTAAAGGTGTGTCTGTGGGAATCATCATCATGTTAGCGGTGCGCGTGGCACAAATCCTCCTCTTGACGGTCATTACTGTTCTTCTCTTTAAAGCTCGAGGTGAGAGAATTCATACCGACATACATTATTTTCAGATGCAATAACACTCATCCTGCCAACATATTTGGACTACTGACCTATAAAAGTAAAATTGTAACTTATTCAATCTCAAAACATTGTAGATCATGTAAGTGGGGGGCTGGCCTCTGAAGCACAATGTTGTTTATTGTGATATAAGTTAAATCAGCAAGATATGATGAATGGAAATAGGGAATGTGTGTTTATTACATAGACTACAGGTTTCTTATCCATATGACAGACAAAGCAATAGTGTGTAAGCTTTAAAATGTGGGCAAATGGCAAATATTTTATTTATAATTTCTATGTTATCGATTTGAAGTTTCACCTAGGTACTTTTTACTGGGATCCCCAAGCTCCCTTATACATGGTATTTAAACATTTCATTTGAAAAGCACCAATACAAACAGAAGGAGAACACAATGATATGAAGTCGGTAAGAACAAATGCATTGACAATGACACAAGACATTTAAAAATATACATGTGACTTCATCAGCAAGATACCACTTGGATCAGATGGATGAAAGAGGGTTAATACAAAATGAAAGTTTATAGCTAACATTTTCCTCTGCTGTTATTTTCTAAGGAAACCAGAGACCACCTGCTGACCTGACTGTGAGTTGAAAATCATAAGAAAAGTGGAAACAACAATTATAATTAATTGTAATGTTGGTGGCTTTTGTTGAATGTCATGCCTCTCTTTTCCTATTTTCCAATGTTAGACTATACTATTATTGAAGACAAAAATATATTGATAAAATGTTGGCAGTATATGTTTATGTTGTAGCCTTGAAGGAATGGAAAAGTCCTAAACTCCGTAAGAATACCTAATAGTAAAACTGTGTGGGTGTAATATATCATCAACATAAAACAGCTAGAATTAAACATTTCTTTATTTAAATTTGAACTTTTTTTTTTTTTTTTCCATAGGTGCATTACGATGGAAATGGACGTGGCGGCACAGTGAAGTACGAAAACGTTGGAGAACCTTCTGTTTCTGTCCCCCACCCAAACACCTCCGTGGCTACAGCCATAACATAATAAAATATACTTTATTATTCCGTCACAGCAGCATAGAAGACATTGCACATTAATTAGAGGTAAATAGAAATAAAAAAACATTAAAATATGCAAAACAGTGAATATATACGTATCAATAATGAAGGATATATTCATTCGTTCAGATAATCAATATTTACAAAAGTGTATTTTCCTATTTAGACATATTTAAAAGAAATAAATAACTCAACATATTTTGGGTAGGGTCACGTTCAAATTTAAACCAAGTTAAAATAAGATAAATATTAATGTATCCCTGTAGGGAAATACACAGAATAATACAAATAAAACCTTCAAATTAAAATTACAACAACAACAATAGGAAAAGGTAAAACACAGAGATGTAAACATTTTGAAATTGAGAAAAATATCAGAATTTTGAGATTTTCTGAAAAAAGACAGGAAGTTGCGATTTCCAGATAAAAGTGTAAACTCCCTAGAAACTACAGAAAACAACTTCTAAAAACGTTGTTACGAAGACGTCAATATGAATTTATTTCCGCAAGTTTTCGAGATTGGTTTTTGATTTGTAAGTTGCTTGGGTTGCTGGTAAATATGTTTTGCTAATGTTGCAGGTTTGAATGAGCTGTGCTTCTTAAAGGAGGTAATTACAGTTATATTACATTATAAACGATGATATGATCTTCTAAAAAATAATGCACATAATGTACAACATTATTTTGTATTACAGCAGATTTTTATTCCTCTGTCATTCCATTGCAATGTAAATACTGTTTTATTTGACTATATATTTTTAATTATTTTTAATATTTTTCTAGTTCTCTTCCTGTTTTTTTAGCTCTTGTTTTTATGCACCATGACATCAATTCAAATTCCTCGTACGTGTAAACCTGGTAATAAACCTGTTTCTGATTCTAAAAGGAAGAGAGTAGTAGAGAACAAGAAAATCCTAGCCTCCATATTAGTTTCTATTTTTGAGTTCCTTTTAATTAATAAAACACTTTAATTATTGTAATTGTATTGTTCGTATTGACATATAAAATAAACTGGTGTGTCATTCTTCCTTTCTGTCCTTACACTCACTTTTTGACCCCAACAGCCTTCATCACCATTCTTCTTCCTGTCCACCAGATGTCCCCCTCCTCACCTTTTTGTATTTCCCACTCAGTGTGGAGTTGTTAAGCCTCTTTGTGTTGTTGTTTAGTGTCTCTTTGGAGTAGTTTTGTTTTCCAATTTGTTTCGTCTCCGTGGTAATTTGATGTCTATTTGTGGTCTTTTTTTTCTGTCTTCTTGTTTTTGTCCCTTGAAGTCTCTTTGCGGCCATTTTGTGTTTCTTTACGGTGATTTTGAAGGTTTCTTATTTCTCTAATTTCCCCTCCTCGACTCCTCCGCTCGCATCTCCTGTGGCGGGACTAAGACACAAGGATAGGAGTCAAGGAGGGGATTTAGAGAAATGAGAAACCTTCTTTGTGTCACTTCGTAGTCCTTTTTTTTGGCTTTTTGTAGTTTCTTTGTGTATCATGGTAAATTACTACAAAGACACACAATCACCACTGTCTCTTTGTAGTCATTTTGTGTTGTTTTGTCCATGTTATTGTCGTTGTGAGTCTTCGCAGCTGTTTTGCATCTACTTGTGGTTGTTTTGGTCTTGTTGTAGTCGCTTTAGGTTTCTTTGAGGTCATTTTGAGTCTCTTATTGGTTGGTATATGTGTCACTTTGAGGGACATTTTGTAGTTAATGTCCAAGGCAGCAATCTCCATTTATTGGAACTTATTGACATTACACTTTTCTAGGCGTTCAAGCTGTTTTTAAATTGGACAACGTTTTAGCTTTCTCTTTCTGTTAGCCTTGTTTGTTTCTGATTGTTACCTGGTAAACATTGGAGGGTTAAACCTCCAGAGCTCTGCTGCTGTTAACCACATTTTCACACCATTACACTTCCCCTTCAGTTCTCAGAAAGACTGCCAAGACAATCAGAAACCAACAGGTCTCAAAGCAAGAAATGTCATCTTGTCTTTGTTCTTAGCAGCTGCTACGGTATTAACATACTGTCAACATATTTGACACATGTATTAATGTGTGCTGTCAAACATCACCATGAATCCTGATCAACTGCCACCATGTAGAGAAAACTATTCGCCCCTTTTTAACTTCCTTAGTCCTTGTCTTCTTTTTCTCAGGCAATACAACACAGCAATGTCCCAACTGCAGCATGTGGGATTGGACACAGTTGGAACATAGGAGATAACTAAATAAAAAATGTAACAACGTTTTGGGGGGATTTTGACGTCTACAAGTATAGTCTAAAACCACTTCGAGAAGGGGACATCATATTTAACACAGGCAGTAGATGCAGCATCGCTCGACTAAAGCGCTATTTCAGAAACGTTTCATCAGAACAAGAGAGAGGAGGCAGACGGACGGAGATTCACGATGGAGTTTAAACGGATTAAACTAAAATTTCTCATTCTGCTGCTTCAGTTTACAGGTAAGAGTACAGATAACATTTTTACGAGTAAAATATTATATTAACCAAGATAGCCAAGTTGTCTGTTTGTTTGTCAACGAGGTGAATAGTTAGTTTGATGATCACTTTGATACCAACCACGAGGCACATGTGAAAATGTTGTTAAAACTAAAATGATCTTCACACTGATGTTATTAGTAATATTTATATTTCACATGTTATTCTTTATATTTTTCTCTTGTCTTCTTAGCCGGACAGCATTTCCTCTCCTTCTCTGTCAGAGTTGGAGATGAAGTCACTTTGCCTTGTAACAATGTGATAAATAATCAGGATAAATGTAAAGGCACTAACTGGGTATTCAGTGATTCAGGAAACACAGCGTCGATCGAGCTGGTTGTCCGTGGACAGATCGATGAAAAAGCTAAATCAGACAGACTGAGAGTTACAGAGAAATGTTCTCTGGTTATAAAGAAGGTCACAGAGGAGGATGCTGGTCGTTACATCTGCAGACAGTTCAGATCAGGACGACCACGAGGGAAAGACTCAGGTTGATCTGTCTGTTGTTACCAGTGAGTATTTACATCATTTGTTTTCCTGCAAAATACTGAAACATTACAATAATTATAATTACAGAGTTTAAGGTTATTTTACTGTCTTTCTCTCACAATATCTCCATCTTCAGTGGCTGAGCATCAGGACAATGATGAGGTGACGTTACACTGCTCTGTGCTGAGATATGGTTGGTGTGGACACAGAGTGAAGTGGCTGCTTCAGGGTAAACCTGTGGATAAACAACACCCACATTTAGAGACATCACAGTCTTCCTGTTCTGCCTCTGTGACATTTCTGACTTCTTATTTGAGTCACACATTGAGGTTGAAGTTATTTAAATGTGCAGTTTCATTGAAAAAGTTCAGCGGTTTCCCTTCAGTCCTCAGGTAAGAACATGTATTTTGTACAACCCGGTATCACGGCAAGACGTGAACATGTGACGATTTACCATGCTGGGAGACGTGAAGATGTCACGATTTCGTCCCTTCAAACGTGACAGTTACACGGTATTGTTAACATGGCCCAACCAGTGGAGAAATGCCAAGCAAATGCTCTACCATGACGGTCGGTTATTATTGTCAATATTAATATAATAATGATTTATTTTTGTAATAGTCACACTCGATTTTGCCGATTTTCTTGTTGCCCCAGCTGGTCGACTCCTCTTTTAGCAGAAACAAAGTCTACATTAATGTATTAAATCGATGTTAATCCATGTGTGTGGAATTAACGAACGTGATGTTGTGCGATTGCGTTGCCAGGCAACAGTTTGGGTTCATGTTAATTTACAAACTCTTCAACTAGAACCGTCGTTATATTTAAAAACATTTTAGAAGGTCTCACGAAATACTTTAATGTAAATTAAAATGTGAAGGAATGTGTGTATGAAAAAATACATCCATCATAAACAATACCAGAAACAGACGTAGGCAAGATCCTCAGCTCGGTGATTGGATGGTTTAGCCGCAATGCACGTTGGGATTTGGTGTTTATGCGATGTGAAATCCAAAAACAAAAATGATACTTTATTCCGAGTGTGCTTGCTTTTCTCTTTGAAATTCATCACATAACGGCATTGTAATACACGGTTCGGCTGCATTAAATATTACATATCTGCCGTAATTCTCTATTTATAGAGCCCTGATGAGAAGACTTCTAGACTAACAGGAAGAACTGCTGCCAAAACTGAAAACGTGATGTGGATCATAAATATATCAGCAATTAAACAACATCTTACATTTCTTATCACACAATACGTCTCCTTGCAGTATCAACACTAATTCGGCTGACTTTTATATTTGATCCAATTGGTAGATAGGCTGTATTTACACCATAAAGGTGCACAGCTGATAGAAAGGGACACCTAGTGGTTAAAGCATGTTATTGAATTTCATTATTTTTATTATTAGATATTAATAGGATCCCTATAAAGTATATTCATGACTCGTTATTCTCTACTAATAGTTAATTAAAGACTGTATATAATGACTATTTTGCACATCCCTTTCAAGATTTCAAGATTTTCTAAGGTTTATTGACACATATATTATTCACAACTACGGTGTCAATGAATACAAAACTTGGGTCGCAGGTTCCTCAACAGACATCTATCAATATGTGTGCATACCTCCACCATTAAACTATCATATTCTGCACATTTCTTATACTATACAGGGCTCGACAGTAACGGTTGCCAGGTTGCCATTGGCAACCATTCAGAAAAAATGTCAACCACCACTTCTTGGCCTTCGGTTGCCATCAGTGGCAACCAGTTTTTAACATAAAAATAAGGACAGCAAACAGCTAAATGTGCACCCCAAAATAGATAAATATGAATTATTTGTTCTATTAAGAGTGATATTTAATTATTGTTGTGACCAGTCGGAACCTGATACTTAAGTTGCACGTGCATTGGTGTGATTACGGAGCCAGAAAGTGATGCACGTTTACTCACGTGCGCGGTGCGTCGTGTGTTTGTTTTACAAAAAATGGCGAAGCAAATTAAGTTGTTTGACTGTGGGGTAAAAAGTTCGGCCAACCCGTCAACATCTCAAACGAATGTTCAAAGTGTTTCAAATGATAAAGCGCAAGGTGAATCCGAACGAAAAGCAAAGAGGAATGTTGTCCATTCACTTCCGGTAAAAGTTCCTTGAAAATAAGAGTCCAAATCTTATTACTGCCAAAATAAAAGTGCAAAACGAAACTTTACCATAGGAAAATATTGGCATACAAATATAATTACTTCTGTAAAAAGGTAACACATTTTAAATATAGTTAGACATATTAAAAGGTAATTTACAGCATTAATAATTAATATCTAATTCTTAACTGTGAATGGTTTTCAGTAGTATTAATGATGCCGCTTTCGTCTCATTAGTATGCATGAACAGTGACAAGTGGACACGCCCCCAGTTATGCAAATGAGCTAAGTCCCGCCTCCCATTGTTCGAGATCCTTTGATGTGAGGGGTGAGGTGTCATCACACGTAGGTGTGAAATGCCCCCCTGTGTAGCGCCTTTGTTCGAGATCCTTTGATGTGTGTTATAACAGGTAGGTGTGAAAAGCCCCCTGGGTAGCGCCTTTGTTGTCTAATTCTTTGATGTGTTGATTAAGTCTCTTTGAAGTTGTGTTGTATGGCCCCTGCTCCCTCACACCCCTTTGTAGTCTAGTCCTTTTGATGTGTGTTATAGCAGGTAGGTGTGATATAAGCCTTTGATGTTAATTTAGGTGTTGATTAAGGCAGACTCTTTGAAGTTATGATGTTTGGCCCCCTGCCCCTCAGAGCCCTTTGTTGTATAATCTAATTAGCCTTTGGTGTTTGCCCTTTGATGTGAGGTGTTATAACAGGCAGGTGTGACTTCACACTGGTGTGCTATAAACCTTTGATGTTAATCTAGGTGTCTCTTTGAAGTTATGCGTGAGACTGTCTACCCGCCCCCTCCCAGGCTCTCCCCCTTTTCTACCCCCTTCCTGGGGCTATGACGCTGGCAGATAGTGGGGGATGGAATTAGGTGAAAATAGAAATATGCTCAAACTAAATCAAAAGACAGTCATTTACACTTACCAAGTCACCTTTTTAAAAAAAAAAATGGCAAGAGACGCCTCAAATGGGGTTTAATCAGCCTGTGCCAACTTACCGCCATACGTCCGGAGCACCAGTCAAGAAACGAATGCAGCAGCAGCAGCAGTGCGGGGGGTTCAGACGCCGAAAGATCTGTGCACAAACTTATCTCGTGCCCTCTTTTGGTCATGTGCGCGTTCATGTGTGTTGGAGGAGGGGCTCTGTGAGGAAGTGGCAGATTTCCCCCCCGGTTTGACTGCAAAAGACTCTCACTTTTTACAGAGGGCTCCGCCTACCACTCAACATAACAAGTCCCGCCCTCCTCACCAGATCATTTAAAAGTAAGGGGACGGAGTTAGTTTTTAAAAAAAGAAACCTTACACTTTTTAGTTGTCCTCTCTAAATTAGATGTAAGGTTTTTTTTAAATGATTAAGGGCTATTGTTATTTTGTTTTATAAGGGGATAGGAGTTCAACTTTTAAAAATTGCACAGGATCATTCTAAGAAGAGTGAGAGGGCTAATGAGCCAGCACCATACCTCCTCTATGCATTTTCTTGACCTGTATCTGATCTTGAAAAACTTGACTCTTTTAAAAAAAGTTATTTTTCATCTATCATTTTCAACCATGCAGCAAGAGATCAAATTTAAGAATAAGTAATAGTTTGTCACGATTTTACGGGAAATAGTCAGTGCGCGATGTCACATCTTAAAGACAGCTTGAACTGGATAAATGGTTAGTCTTTTTTCAAACATACCGTACATTCTGCATGTTAGTATATCTGGCCAATCGATTTAGACCCTACTGCCCTAGACGCATGCCCTCATTAGGGAAGTCACGCTTTGGGAAGAGGTGTTTCATTTCACAGATCCACCTTGATTGTTGTTGTGAGGGGTGAAGGTAGAGGGACGGGGGAGGAAAATTCAGAGGATGAAGAAGCAGAAAACATAACTTGTTTGTAAAACGGACAGCACGTCAGTTTCAAGAAAGATGACACTGTGTTTATGCATGACATGCAAAATATCTTGAAGCCCTATAAAAAAAAGGTACAAGTATATTGTGTTGAAAATATCGCAAAAAGTCGTAATTTTGTATAATGTACTAGTTGCATGTTGTATTTTGCTAGAAATCACTATGTAGTTTTTCAAAAAATATAATGGAAAAAGGAGAGAAAGACAAAAAACAAAATATCACAGTATGTTGAAAAAATATGAAAAAGTAATGTGTTTAAAATAACATGAAATAAATCAGAGTAACACTTCTAAAAAACATATATTTTAGAAAAGTAATGTTAGTCATGTCAAGTTATCAAGACTGCTGTGTTTCATCGAAACAGTGTTAAAATCACAAACTTGCCTTTTAGAGAGACATAAAGAAAACGAATTCCTTACAAATTAATGAATATTTTACCCGGTTAAAAAGGTTTGCATCCATTAAAGTGTAACAAAAAGTATCTTAGTAACACAAGAAAAGAGAATAAAGCATTGATGTCAACAAAACTGGATTGCTCCATTGAAATAGCGTTAAAATCAAAAAGTGCCTTTAAAGAAAATGTATTCAGATAAAGTATTTTATTTTCAGAAATGTTTAAGGTTTTGCATACATAAAAAGTGTATCTTACAGTTCCTTTGTGAGAGAATTACACACAAATCTGCAGAGTGTCTGTAAAAAGTCTCAAAATCACAAAACGTGCCTTTTAGAGTCAGATTCTTAACGAAATCTACTGACACAAAGTCTACTTCAGTTATGCTTACCAGACCAAAAAAAAAAAAAAATGCGTTTGTGTAATTCATTTCACACGCATCTTTTTTGATTTTTGGTCTGGTAAGCATAACTTTTAGGGATCCCCCAGATAAACCCCCATGGGCAGTGGAGTCTCCCCCTGTCTTGTCACCTAGATTATTATTTCAGTGAAACAAGTCTGTTTTGAACATTTGACAGATTTATGCTTAAATTCTCTGAGAAAGTTACTGAAAGATACACTTTTCTGTATAAAAGCTGAAAAAGTAGATAATGAAGTAGACTTTGTGTCAGTAGATTTCGTTAAGAATCTGACTCTAAAAGGCAAGTTTTGTGATTTTGAGACTTTTTAAAGACACTCTGCAGATTTATGTGTAATTCTCTCACAAAGGAACAGTAAGTCTCTTACTTTTTTTATATGTATGACAACTTTACAACTGGTAGAAAGTTAAGTACTTTTTCTGAACAGATTTTCTTTAAGACTGTGACTCTTAACACACCATCCCCCGAGAGCCAAACATACTCACCCCCTTTTCAACGCCCTCCCCCCACAGCAGCTCAGGTGTGAAACCCCCATACAGAATGTCAGTCCCTGTGTAAAACTTTTTAGTGACACTCTGCAGATTTGTGTGTAATTCTCTCACAAAGGAACTGTAAGATACACTTTTTATGTATGCAAAACCTTAAACATTTCTGAAAATAAAATACTTTATCTGAATACATTTTCTTTAAAGGCACTTTTTGATTTTAACGCTATTTCAATGGAGCAATCCAGTTTTGTTGACATCAATGCTTTATTCTCTTTTCTTGTGTTACTAAGATACTTTTAGTTACACTTTAATGGATGCAAACCTTTTTAACCGGGTAAAATATTCATTAATTTGTAAGGAATTCGTTTTCTTTATGTCTCTCTAAAAGGCAAGTTTGTGATTTTAACACTGTTTCGATGAAACACAGCAGTCTTGATAACTTGACATAACTAACATTACTTTTCTAAAATATATGTTTTTTAGAAGCGTTACTTTGATTTCTTTCATGTTATTTTAAACACATTACTTTTTCATATTTTTCAACATACTGTGATATTTTGTTTTTTGTCCTTTTTCCATTATATTTTTTGAAAAACTACATAGTGATTTCTAGCAAAATACAACATGCAACTAATACATTATACAAAATTACGACTTTTTGCGATATTTTCAACACAATATACTTGTACCTTTTTTTATTTTTTATAGGGCTTCAAGATATTTTGCATGTCATGCATAAACACGGTGTCATCTTTCTTGAAACTGACGTGCTGTCCGTTTTACAAACAAGTTATGTTTTCTGCTTCTTCATCCTCTGAATTTTCCTCCCCCGTCCCTCTACCTTCACCCCTCACAACAACAATCAAGGTGGATCTGTGAAATGAAACACCTCTTCCCAAAGCGTGACTTCCCTAATGAGGGCATGCGTCTAGGGCAGTAGGGTCTAAATCGATTGGCCAGATATACTAACATGCAGAACGTACGGTATGTTTGAAAAAAGACTAACCATTTATCCAGTTCAAGCTGTCTTTAAGATGTGACATCGCGCACTGACTATTTCCCGTAAAATCGTGACAAACTATTACTTATTCTTAAATTTGATCTCTTGCTGCATGGTTGAAAATGATAGATGAAAAATAACTTTTTTTAAAAGAGTCAAGTTTTTCAAGATCAGATACAGGTCAAGAAAATGCATAGAGGAGGTATGGTGCTGGCTCATTAGCCCTCTCACTCTTCTTAGAATGATCCTGTGCAATTTTTAAAAGTTGAACTCCTATCCCCTTATAAAACAAAATAACAATAGCCCTTAATCATTTAAAAAAAACCTTACATCTAATTTAGAGAGGACAACTAAAAAGTGTAAGGTTTTCTTTTTTTAAAAACTAACTCCGTCCCCTTACTTTTAAATGATCTGGTGAGGAGGGCGGGGACTTGTTATGTTGAGTGGTAGGCGGAGCCCTCTGTAAAAAGTGAGAGTCTTTTGCAGTCAAACCGGGGGGGAAATCTGCCACTTCCTCACAGAGCCCCTCCTCCAACACACATGAACGCGCACATGACCAAAAGAGGGCACGAGATAAGTTTGTGCACAGATCTTTCGGCATCTGAACCCCCCCGCACTGCTGCTGCTGCTGCATTCGTTTCTTGACTGGTGCTCCGGACGTATGGCGGTAAGTTGGCACAGGCTGATTAAACCCCATTTGAGGCGTCTCTTGCCATTTTTTTTTTAAAAAGGTGACTTGGTAAGTGTAAATGACTGTCTTTTGATTTAGTTTGAGCATATTTCTATTTTCACCTAATTCCATCCCCCACTATCTGCCAGCGTCATAGCCCCAGGAAGGGGGTAGAAAAGGGGGAGAGCCTGGGAGGGGGCGGGTAGACAGTCTCACGCATAACTTCAAAGAGACACCTAGATTAACATCAAAGGTTTATAGCACACCAGTGTGAAGTCACACCTGCCTGTTATAACACCTCACATCAAAGGGCAAACACCAAAGGCTAATTAGATTATACAACAAAGGGCTCTGAGGGGCAGGGGGCCAAACATCATAACTTCAAAGAGTCTGCCTTAATCAACACCTAAATTAACATCAAAGGCTTATATCACACCTACCTGCTATAACACACATCAAAAGGACTAGACTACAAAGGGGTGTGAGGGAGCAGGGGCCATACAACACAACTTCAAAGAGACTTAATCAACACATCAAAGAATTAGACAACAAAGGCGCTACCCAGGGGGCTTTTCACACCTACCTGTTATAACACACATCAAAGGATCTCGAACAAAGGCGCTACACAGGGGGGCATTTCACACCTACGTGTGATGACACCTCACCCCTCACATCAAAGGATCTCGAACAATGGGAGGCGGGACTTAGCTCATTTGCATAATTGGGGGCGTGTCCACCTGTCACTTTTCATGCATACTAATGAGACGAAAGCGGCATCATTAATACTACTGTTTTCATTTATTTAACATTAGAAATGTATTAGTCTGGCCAATCCAAGACTTCAATGCTGAAGGCAGAGTCCTGCATCGGGTCGGGTACCCACGGGTACCCGACGGGTGACCCGCAAAAAAGGTGATTCGCGGGTGGTATTTTTTCAAACGCTTTTTTCCGGGTTCGGTTCTGGGTAAAACAAAGATGATGCGGGTCGGGTCGCGGGTATTGCATAATAAATATATTAAAATAATAATAATTTAGTTTAATGTTTAAATCCTCAGACCTCTCCCCCGCGGGACTGCGCATAATCGTAACCTCTGCAGCGCATCAATCTGCTGCTGTGTAAATTCTCCACATTTGAAATGGCTGAGGTGAAGCTCTCTAGCAGAGAATACAGCAATTTCAATAACACTTCCTCAAGAGCGAAATCCAACGTCTGGGAGGCTTTTGGTGTCATCCTGGAGAAAATAACCAACATCCCACGCTTTTTGAGACAAATATATGCAACTGCGTGTGTTAATAATTGCACGTTTTCACTGCTCATAGGCTATGCGGGTTCGGGTCGGGTTGCGGATCTTGTGCCGACGGGTCGGGTCGGGTTGCGAAACTAATTAGCAATATGTGCGGGTAACGGGGCGGGTTCGGTATTGTACGTCGCGGGTGCGAGGCGGGAGCGGGTCTTGAAAATCAGACCCGTGCAGGACTCTGGCTGAAGGGCCAATGGATCAATGGTGGGGGTCAGCACAAAGGTCAAGAAAACCCACATTTGAAAGGGAGACAACGGATGACCAAGAAACTAGTGACTTGCTCAATTCATTTGTGAGGGATCTGTGAAGAACAACCACACATGGTATTTAGTATACCAGCAATTGAGGGTGGACAAGTTTACTATCACTTTAGTTTCAAATAATTGTGTTAATTACTTATTGTAAAGCATTTGAACATTTTTTGTGTCACATTTTCATTATTAAGTTGATGTATAACTGTATAGTATCTTAATTATTTAAAATATAAGGTAACTAAAAATGGCAACCGTATTTTCAGTTTTGGCAACCAAAAGCTGATGCCTGGTTGCTGAGCTGTTTAAAAGTTAGCGTTGAGCCCTGTATCTACATACATCTTATAAGAGTATAATACATAATGTATAATATCAGTTAAAATAAGTGCTTAAACATAGTTAACATTGCAGGAAAGCTATATATTAGACGTTAAATACTTTGTCAGGCTTAATATTTATATAGATACCCCCAAAGCTTTTTTCTTATTCAAAAGAAGACCTTAACCTAAAGTATTCTTTAATGTTTAAATAAAGCCTTATTAGTTTGTCTGTTTTGCACATCCTCCTATTAATATCTAATAATAAAAATAATACAATTCAATAACGTGCTTTAACCACCAGGTGTCCCTTTCTATCAGCTGTGCACCGTTATGGTGTAAATACAGCCAATCTACCAATAGGATCAAATATAAAAGTCAGCCGAATTAGTGTTGATACTGCAAGGAGACGTATTGTGTGAAAAGAAATGTAAGATGTTGTTTAATTGTTGATATATTTATGATCCACGTCACGTTTTCAGTTTTTGCGGCAGTTCTTCCTGTTTGTCTAGAAGTCTTCTCATCAGGGCTCTATAAATAAAGAACTACGGCAGATATGTAATATTTAGTGCAGCCGAACCGTGTATTACAATGCCGTTATGTGATGACTTTCAAAGAGAAAAGCAAGCACACTCGGAATAAAGTATTATTTTATTTAAAATTTTTTTTTGGGGATTTCACATCGCATAAACACCAAATCCCAACGTTGTATTGCGGCTAAACCATCCAATCACCGAGCTGAGGATCTTTCCTCCGTCTGTTTCTGGTATTGTTTATGACGGATGTATTTTTTTATACACACATTCCTTCACATTTACATTTTAATTTACATTAAAGTATTTCGTGAGGCCTTCTAAAATGGTTTTAAATATAACGACGGTTCTAGTTGAAGAGTTTGTAAATTAACATGAACCCAAACTGTTGCCTGGCAACGCAATCGCACAACGTCACGTCCGTTAATTCCACACGCATGGATTAACATCGATTTAATACATTAATGTAGCCTTTGTTTCTGCTAAAAGAGGTGTCGACCAGCTGGGGCAACAAGAACATCGGCAAAATCGAGTGTGACTATTAAAAAATAAATCATTATTATATTAATATTGATAATATCAACCGACCGTCATGGTAGGGCATTTGCTTGGCATTTCTGGGTATTTCTCCACTGGTTGGGCCATGTTAATGTAAGGTAACAGCCTTGACAGGCCACTAGGTGTTGCTGTTGCGCAGCAAATTGTTGTTTTTTGTCCATTGTGGGACACCGTATTTCTCTTGTTGTTCTGGGTGCGGCCGCCATCTTGGCGCTAATGTTTGCATTCACTCCGCAAAAGGTGAGCAGTGTTAATGGCGGCAAATAATTGTACACATTATTATGTTAAAAACGTCCAAACATTCCATTTATTTAATTAATGGGTTAGTTTAAATGTTTATTTACCCGTTTGTGTATGTTTGGGAGTGAGATGTTTATGTTTTGTCTGTTCATTTGGTTATTGTATTTGTTAGCATGTAGCTAATGCGCGAATGTTTGCATTCACTCCGCAAAAGGTGTGTCAGAAGAGCTGCCATTGTGAAGAATAAATCGCTATTCAGCATCTCCACCGCAATCCGATCTGCTGTGTCCTGTTTTCCACCCCTCTGCATAACATCCCATCACCAATAACAAACACAACGCAGATTCCCATGGTGTTCAGAGAGGCTACTGGACATTTGGGTTACATTAACAATACTGTAACATTCCCAAGATGAGTCGGAGACAGGCTTGTAGTTATTAGGCTTTAATAACTCGTATTTGAAGACAGATGATAACAGGTCAAGTACACTTCGTGGGTTCTACCGCACACTCCTTATTTCCTAAACCAACCACAAGATATAGCACTGTCCACGTCACAACTCCCCGCCCTCCCCCGTCCGCTCCACCAACCACAGGCCCGCACCTCAGCCACCATCACGGTGCAGCTCTATGATTGGCAGAGAGACGGGGGATGCCTAAGTGACACCCTGAGTAGCCTATCAGGATCGCTACACTACCCCCCCACTACAAAGTTCCTCGCCCACGAGGAACATATAAAACACAGTACAAAACACTCCCCCCACCCTCTCCAGCTCACTGCAGGGACTACCCCACTGGCTATCCCCAACCAAACCAGTAGCCTTTGAAAACACAGAAAACCCACCACAATCCCAGCCCTCTATAGTGTCTACCCCCCCACTACAAAATTCCTCGCCTACGAGGAACAACTAAACACAGCCCCACACTACACCTACACACTGCACTTTGACTAGGAAGAGCTGGGTGGACTACCATCCCTTCCAGTGAGACCAGGGCGCATTCTTGCCCTCTACAGGAACTGGGGGGTCTCACTATAACCTTACTACCACACAAAGTCTCTGAAACGACCCGGGGGTCATGTCTGCCTTCTCGGCAGGGGGGCTGGGGTTGCCGGATCTGGCCCAGGCGCCGAAAGACTGGGGGGACTCTCAGTCCTTGATGGGGGACTGCTGCTCTGTCCACCGGGGGGTCTGCGGAGGGATGTCGTTGGGACGTCTGTGTGTCCCGAGGTTCCTTCGGTCTGTGGGGAAGCGACGCCTCTGTACGGAGCCAGCCTGTCTCTGTGGAGCACCACTTTTCTCCCCTTTGGTGGCAGCTGCACCCTGTAGACCACTTCCCCCACCCTCTCCAGTACTCGGCAAGGACCCACCCACTGACTGTCCAACTTTGGGCACCGGCCTTTCGTTCGTTGTGGGCTGTAGACCCAAACCAGTTCCTCGGCCCGGAAATGCTGCCCTCTGGTCCTGATGTCGTAGTTCCGCTTCTGTCTCACCGCAGCACTTTTCTGCTGCTCGCGGGCAAAGGCATGAGCGGACTCAAGCCGGTCCTGCAGCCTCCTTGCGTACTCAGGACCAGGAGGCGTGTCCAGGGAATCTGGTGTCCGACCAAACGCCAACACCGCAGGGGTTCGAAGCTCTCTCCCCAGCATGAGGAGGGCCGGCGAACAGGCTGATGACTCCTGGACTGCAGACCGACATGCCATGAGCACCAGGGGCAGATGCTCGTCCCAGTCGCGCTGATGTCGCGACGTGAGGATGGCCAGCTGCTGTCCCATGGTGCGATGAAATCTCTCTACTAGTCCGTCGCTCTGTGGTCGCAGGGGGGAGGTGCGTGTTTTGTGAATGCCCAGTTGAGAGCACATGGAGGCGAACACCCAGGACTCGAAATTCCTCCCCTGGTCACTGTGCAGGGTCTCCGGTACTCCAAACCGGCTGAACATGCCGGACACCAAGGCATCCGCGACTGTCTCTGCTTCTTGGTCAGGGAGCGCATACGCCTCTATCCACTTTGTGAAGTAGTCTATGGCCGTGAGAACGTAGCGGTTACCCCTGTTTGACAAGGGTAGCGGCCCCACCACATCAACCGCTACTCTCTCCATCGGGTCCCCGACGGGAGATTGTTGCAGCAGAGCATGGGAACGCCCCGGGGGGCCCTTCCGTGCCGTACACGGATCACAGCGGCGACAGAAGTCTTCGACATCCCTCCTGCACTGTCCCCAGTAGCAGCCCTGACGAAGGCGCCGGAGAGTCTTAGTGACTCCAAAGTGACCAGAGGTTGCCGTGCCATGCATGGCCTTGAGTACGACCTCTTGCAGGACCCTAGCAACGACCACTTGCCACCTCTTCTCCCCCGTTGCTGGCTCCTTCCACGCCCGCTGCAGTACACCCTGACACAGACGTAGAGACTCAAACTGAGACCACAGCCCCTTTGTTGCTTTGGAGAGCACTGCCACTTCCTCCCACGGTGGCCGCTGCTGCAACTCAACCCACTGCAGTACAGGCTGAAGAACGGCATCCAGCTCTTGCTGTTGCTTCCACTCTGACGCATCCACTGTCTGGAGCTCCCTGCAGATAGCCTCCTCCACTTGCTGCGCTGCCGCACAGACGATGTCCTCCTCCAGCAGCTCCTTTTCGCGAGTCTCTCTCTTCTCGCAGTAGTGGCATCCGCCGGCGGCACACGGCCGCCGGGAGAGGGCGTCTGCATTGGTGTGGCGCACCCCAGCCCGGTGCTCCACCCTGAAGTCGAACGATTGGAGCTCTTCTAGCCACCTGGCGACCTGCCCTTCTGGCTCTTTGAACGTCATGAGCCACTGTAATGCAGAGTGATCCGTCCTCACCGTGAACGCTTGCCGGCACAGGTAGTACTTAAAGTGCTTGATGGACAGCACCACTGCCAAAAGTTCTCTGCGGGTAACGCAGTATCGTCGCTCCGCTTTGTTGAACGCCCGGCTGAAGTATGCCACCACCCGCTCCCCCTCTGGTGTAGTCTGGGATAGCACTCCGCCTACCCCAACGCCGCTAGCGTCGGTGTCCAGGGTGAACGGCAGCCGGGGTTTGGCTGGGGCGAGAACCGGGGCTTCGCTCAGGGCACGCCGAAGGCCGTCAAACGCTGCTTGACATTGTTCAGACCACAGGAACTCTCTGTCCTTCTGCAGCAGCTGGAACAGGGGTGCGGCAATGCAGGCAAAACCCCGTACAAACTTCCTGTAGTACGAGGCCGGGCCCAGGAAACTCTTCAGCTGTTTCTGGTTGCGAGGATTTGGCCAGCCTGTGACCGCCTGCACTTTCTCGTGCAGGGTGCCGATGCCCTCCCCCCCCACTTTGTGGCCCAGGAAAGTGACCTCTCTCTGTAGGAAATGGCACTTATCTGGATGTAGCTTCAACCCAGCGGCTCTGATCCTCTCCAGCACCACTTTTAGCGATCCTAGGGCCGCCTCAAACGAGCTGCCATGCACCAGGATGTCGTCCAGGTAAACCAAACACTGTTGGCGGGGAATCCCAGACAGCACCCTGTCCATCAACCGCACGAAGGTGGCCGGGGC
The DNA here is from genome assembly GCF_902827175.1 of Gymnodraco acuticeps. Taxonomy (NCBI): domain Eukaryota; kingdom Metazoa; phylum Chordata; class Actinopteri; order Perciformes; family Bathydraconidae; genus Gymnodraco; species Gymnodraco acuticeps. The sequence goes on from NW_022992319.1 coordinate 344,647, forward strand.
ATTACACAGCCCAAAACTGAGGACCTTGAACTGCCATAGTCCTCGGCCGGTGCAGAAAGCCGTTTTTGGTCTGGCCTCCGGGGCAAGAGGGACTTGGTAATACCCGCTGCGGAGGTCCAAGGAAGAGAACCACGACGTCCCTGCGACCAGGTCCAGGGACTCATCGATGCGGGGAAGGGGGTATGAATCCTTCTTGGTGACCCCGTTCACCGGTCTGTAGTCTGAGCACAGCCGCCAGCCCCCTGTCTTCTTCGGGACCATGACTACCGGTGCTGCCCTCAGACAGCCCGTGGGCTGTCTGAGGGCTCGATGATGTCTGCCTGCAGCATGCTCTGCACTGCCTCTTCACAAGCCTGCTGACGAGCCAGGGGGAGTCGCCGCGGGCGACACCTGATGGGCCGCGAGTCCCCCGTATCGATCTCGTGTTCCACCAGATGCGTTCGGCCTACCTCCTCCTCCTTCATGGCGAAACTGCTCTGGAACTCTAGCAGGAGCTGCCCCAATTGCTCCTGCTGCTTGGGATTCAGGCCGCCACAGTTCTTCCTCCACACCTCCAATACTGCAGACCGAGCCTCTTCTACCTCCGTCTGGGGTACTTGGGGGGGAATTGTCCTGGGTGGGCGTCACCGTGGGTACAGGAAGGGAGGGAGGGTTTGCTTCCGTGTCTAGGGTACTCACGGTGGGTGTCGGGGGTTTCCCCGCAGGCTCAGCAGGGTTGTGGACACGGGTCATAGTAATTACAGGCCCCCCCCCGAAACTCACTGTGCCGGCTTGAAGATCCAGGAGGCAGCCCGTCGCCTTCAGAAAGTCCAAACCCAGAATGCACGGGTCCTGTACATCCGCTATCCACACGGGATGCCGCACTTCCACTCCCCCCACCGACACAGACAGCACTCCTCTTCCTTTCATAGCCGCCAACTCTCCGGTGACTGTGCGCAGACGCACCGCTGTCGGCTCGAACATAGTCCCACTGGGCAACACCTCTGCTCTCACCAGGGTTACTGTAGAGCCTGTGTCCACCAGTGCATCGCAGGGCACCCCCTCCACCTCGACAGGGACATAGCAGGAGTCCCCACCAGCACGGCCCACCGCGACGACAGGCTCCACTCCGGTGCTGTCATCTTTTTCAGGAGGGCGTAGAGTCTGGCTCCCCCTGCTGTGCTGTCGGGCTCCCTCCGCGGATGTCTGAGTCGGTGGCAATAAAGCTGTGGTTTGTTTGGGGAGTCTTCGGGCGTGGTTCCACATATCCTCCTCTATGCGGGCCCCCCGTCGTTTCCCTGGCGTCGCCGAGCCTTGGTGCAGTCTCTGGCAAAATGTCCTGGCTGACCACACTCCCAGCAGACTCTGGTGTCTGGTCTGTGTGTTGGCTGCAGAGAAACAGCCCTTATCATCTCTGTCAGCTCGGTAACCCATGCAGGCTTCTCCTCCTCCCTGCAGCTCCTCACCGCCGGCGCCGCCGGCACTCCGCCGCTCCTAGCAGCTCCACTCCACACGTTCTCCCTCTCCACAGCCATCTCCAAGGCCGCCTGTAAGGACTGTGGATGCTGCAGCTGTACCTCGACCCTCAAGTCCGCAGGCCGGAGGGCCCTGATGAATTGATCACGTGCCAGCTCACTCTGTACTCCGGGTGGCATGTGTGCATACGCCCGCCGCGTCAGGCTCTCCACGTTGTTAGCCAGTGCACGCAGCGTCTCTCCAAACTCTCTACAGCGGTTACTCAACTCGTTCCGGAGCAGCTCTGGCGGGAAACACTGTCCAAACCGCCTCTTCAAAGCCCCCGCTAACGCTCCATAGCTGAGTCGGTCCACAGGGCTAAGTAGTAGCAGACATGAAAGAGCCTCTTCTGTGAGGTACAAAGCTAGCTGTAGTGCTTTAGTCTCTACTGACCACCCCCCGGCATGAGCAAGCAGTTCAAATTGGGCATGGAAAGCCTCCCAGTCTGCCTTACCCGAGAATGTGGGTGTTTTCACTGACCCGGCGGCGGCTGCTGCGGGTTGATGGGCGCCGCCATTGTTGTTTACCCTCCAGCTTGGAAATGGCGCGAACTGTCGCAGAAGACGGAGACATTCCCGCGTCTCTAGCCATCCTCACCGCCGACTCTCTCAGGCGCTCTCTCACCTCCCGTGCACTCATGAACTCCTCTCTCATGTCCTTCGACCACCCGCATGCTCCATCTTCCTCTTCATCACTACTGTGTTCCTGCTTCACTCCCATCTTGCTGAACTTATCCATCCCCGCTAGCTTACCGGCTAGCGCCGTGACGCAGTTACGACTCTCGTCCGGATAGACGTCCCTTGTTCGAAAAGTTCACTTCTGACACCAATGTAACATTCCCAAGATGAGTCGGAGACAGGCTTGTAGTTATTAGGCTTTAATAACTCGTATTTGAACACAGATGATAACAGGTCAAGTACACTTTGTGGGTTCTACCGCACACTCCTTATTTCCTAAACCAACCACAAGATATAGCACTGTCCACGTCACAACTCCCCGCCCTCCCCCACCAACCACAGGCCCGCACCTCAGCCACCATCACGGTGCAGCTCTATGATTGGCAGAGAGATGGGGGATGCCTAAGTGACACCCTGAGTAGCCTATCAGGATCGCTACAATACCGTGTAACTGTCACGTTTGAAGGGACGAAATCGTGACATCTTCACGTCTCCCAGCATGGTAAATTGTCACATGTTCACATCTTGCCGTGATACCGGGTTGATTTTGTATTGATTGAAGTTGTAGTAATTTCTTTTAAGGCATTTGATGAGCTTTGTTTATTTTTTCAGGAGAAGACAAAAAACAAACGGTAACAACCACTAAACAGACACATTGTTCAGGTGAGGACAGGGAACCAGCAGCAACAACAAAACCAGCGACAAGAAAATGAGCAACAACAATACCAGTGACAACAAAACCAGCAACAACTGAAAACCTAAGATCAGGGATCACTACAGCTTCTGTAATCAGTGATGCTTCAATGAAACTCCAAGGTAGTGACTCAACTTTTGTACATCATCAATCTTCCTCCACAATTTTATGGAAAATCTGAAATTAAGACACAGGTTATTTTCCCCCCTTTTCATCGTATTTTAGAGCAACTTTTATGGATTAAGTAACTTTTGATACATTTATTTATACATTATGCTGGAGTCTTTCTCTGAAGCTAATTGTGTTTAATAAGATCTGTTTTAAACTGCTTTTAGAAAATGATGAAAATATTTGAAGTGGCGGTCAATGGTATTACACATAGTGCATTTCACAATCTCCAATAAATATCCCACATCTTTTTTTAAAACTTAAAGCTATACATAACATATATTAGTATATTTGTGTTCTTTTCAGGTCAGTTAAGGCTCATCATTGTGTCTGCAGGTTTAGTGACCCTCATAATTATTGTTGTGGCAGTCAACATATGGAGAGTTAGAGGTGAGAACATTTTGAGATTAAACTCCTCACAGGTGGGTTTCTATTCGAGCGTGGCAGGGCCGCCCCTCCCTACAGGCAGATCACGCAGACTGCGGAAGGTGCTTCATTTGCGGAGGGAGCCTCATCTGAAGCGCAAATGCGGCGCATCTAAAGTGTTACTCGTTACTTTACTTGACATCCTCACTCTGGATTCGGAGGTCCTCCTTAGCTATTAGCTTCACGTTAGCATGTTATCTTTGCAGGTGCTTGTTGAGGTTTGACGTTGGGTTTGCAGCAGTAGATAAAAGCTTCTGGCCTGGACACAGTTTGCACCTCACCGTCACATTCCTGTCCTTTCTTCGGACGAACTCAAAATAATGGGCACCCCTCGAAAGTTTTCGCTGCTGACTCAGCCATGTTTATGCACTGCATGTGGACGCGCAAGTCGCGCAAATGTTACGTAAATATAAACCTGCGGCAGAAATCCCTCTTGTCTGTCAAAGGGTGAATCTAGTCATTCTGTATGTTAGTAGGTAACTAGTGTGATTACCGATTTTATAAAAGTAACGCGTGTTGGGCAATGTTAGTAACTGTAGTGTGATTACTGAATTAGCATTAGCATTAACATTAGCCCCGCGCACCAACGGAGAGAGAATAATTTATGGCAACACAAAAAAAAACGGAGCGGTGGAGTGATGAGGAGGTGTCGGCGTTCTGGCGATTTACTCGGAAGGTCCCAACTCCGGGGACTTCCGGCCGCGAACTTCGGGTGGCAGTATACGCCGTGAAGTGGTTTGCGGCCTGCCAGTAAACCCAAAGCAGAAAAAGAAGAAGTGACGTCAGCGGCTCATTTGCGTAATCTTCCCTCAGGGAATTTATTCCGGTGTGAACGCGATCTGTACTTAGTTCCATGCTGGCACTAAGTGCTGGGCACTAAGTACGGCAAAGTACTTGGTGTGAAAGCGGCTATTAGCATCCTTAACACTCAGAGCTAACCTGTACTGGAGAGCATGTGTGTGAAGAAGCAGGATATAAAAAGGAACTCACCTTGTGGTATAACCGGCAAGAGAGAAAGCCTTTGAGCTCCAGACTGTTTCAGAGATAATCCTTGATAATCCATGTTCAGTCAGACAACTCAAGTGTTTCTCTAAAATGTTTATTAGAATATATATATATCAGTGGCGAGCCGTCTCTGTGAGGGCCTAAGATATTATAAAAAATAATATTTGAAAACATTAAAAAAAATGTTGTTTTTTTTTATGTTTTCAAATATTATTTTTGTTGTTGTTGTTACATTTTTCATTAGTTTTACCAAAATAACTTGATTTAATTGTATTTAAAATAATATTTCCAAAGAAATAAATCCTTCGAATCTGCCTGTTCAGTTTATGTTGGAATGTGAAGGGTTAAATGCCGTCTCTGCGAGTTATGTGAAGACGGGAGGGCTTGTTGGTCCCTCTCTACATTCACAGAGGGCCCGCTATAGTAACTCAATGAGAGAGTAATGTCAAATGACAGTACAATTGACCAATCATATCTTCCCTCTAAATGGGCGGGCTTTATTTTCGCGGACTTTATGACAAGTTCCGCCCGCTGTGAGGTCTATGCAAGTGGTGCAGTGACGCATCCTATAACCCGGAAGTAAGCTTCGCTCGGATTCCCTCGACAGAAAGCAACGGCATTTCTCCATAGGATTTTGGAAAATAGCTCGAAATAAGGTCTGTGGAAAACGAACCTGTTAGATAAATGCACGTTTTGTTCAGCCGGATAATATCCACATGTCTACCCTACTTTTATTATTTTCGAATCATAAATCTAATCGATAGATTTATGATCGATATATTTATAATTAGCATACGTTCGTTCATGATGGCTCACTTAAGTGATAGTGATGACATCGTTGCGAAATTATTAGGGATGCTCCGATCGCCAATTTCCGGGCCGATCGCCGGAATCAGTATCGGCCGATACCGATCGCCGATCCGATCGAGTGGGCGGGGCCTAAATGGAAGATTTAAACATCACTTTAAATCTTCCATTTAAAGTGATGTTTAAAACTCAGTTAATGGGGCTCATTCACTGGAGCTTCCACAAACAACAATCAACTTAATTATTACATTCAAATGATGTACATTATTCAAGTTTACATTCACTTTGGATAACATGGGAGAAATTTGCGGAAGCGCTCTCTTTTCCTCTCTCCCTCTCTCTCTCCCCCTCTCTCCCTCTCCTGACAGCCTGTCAGTATCTCATGCAGCTCACTGATCCAGTAATGAGTGACCCGACAATGAAGAATACATATATTTATAATAACTAGTTTAGCTTGTTCCAGAGGTAGATAAAATAGCTAAGTGTGTTAGGTCTAACTCTTATGGTACGTCCACACAGCAGCTTTTCAAAAATCTTGAAAATCTTGGAGCTGGGCGTGTCTGAAAGCTTGGGGATTTTTTGCGAGCAACGCGACCAACAACCAATCACATGAATCTCCCGCCCCCGAAATACAAAGCAAAAAAACCTGGGGATTTTATGCGAGCAATATATATATATATAAACTCCCCAAACAGGCGAAAACTTACCAGTTTCACCCACTGTCTCTGCCACCTCCCTCCATGCAGTGGCGACTGGTCATTAGGGGCAGGTGGGGCACAGCCCCACCTAGTGTCAGCAGCAGTGGCGAGCCGTGACTTATACATTATTATACCTAGGCCCTCTGACCCCCACTTCCCTCGGAAAAAAAAGAAGAGATATTACGTCTCAACGTAGACTTCAGCGGAATATCAAAACAGTGGTCCGGGGTGCAAAACGCATCAATGACAGCGAGCCTCTACCACACAAAACAACATGATTTATATAAACACATATCATGACAGGGCACCCACAGCCAAGTAGCAATTACAAATGAATTAAGTTGGCACGGCGGCCCGCATTGAAAATGACTTAGGCCTACCTTTGATGATCAAATCACTGAAACACAAAGTCCATCCTCCTGTCCTTTTGGATGAAGCACTTGATGGCGGGTCATGCAGCTGATCCTTTGCCACTCCAGTTTATCATTGTAACTCAATCTTGAAAATGACTCGGTTAATAATTTCTCAACGATGTCCTCACTCTCACTGAAGTGAGCCATCATGAACGAACTTATGCTAATCATAAATCTATCGATCATACATCTATCGTTTAGATTTATGATTCAAAAATAATAAAAGTAGGATAGACATGTGGATGTTATCCGGCTGAACACAACGTGCATTTATCTAACAGGTTCGTTTTCCACAGACCTTATTTCGAGCTATTTTCCAAAATCCTATGGAGAAATCCCGTTGCTTTCTGTTGAGGGAATCCGAGCGAAGCTTACTTCCGGGTTTTAGGACGCGTCACTGCACCACTTGCATAGACCATTATACATCCTACATACTACATACATACATCCATGCATAGACCTCACAGCGGGCGGAACCTGTCATAAAGTCCGCGAAAATAAAGCCCGCCCATATAGAGGGAAGATATGATTGGTCAATTGTACTGTCATTTGACATTACTCTCTCGTTGAGTTACTATAGCTGGCCCTCTGTGAATGTAGAGAGGGACCAACAAGCTCTCCCGTCTTCACAGTAACTCGCAGAGACGGCATTTAACCCTTCACATTCCAACAGAAACTGAACAGGCAGATTCGAAGGATTTATTTCTTTGGAAATGTTATTTTAAATCAAGTTATGTTGGTAAAATTAATGAAAAATGTAACAACAACAAAATATAAAAAATAATATTTTTTTTAAAAAAAGATTTTTTTTTTAATGTTTTCAAATATTATTTTTTAGAATATCTTAGGCCCTCACAGAGGGCCTAGAGGGCCCTGACGGCTCGCCACTGGTCAGCAGAAAGTATTAAAAGTAATGATTACAAACAAATGCAAAAAATAAATTTAAAAATATATTTTAAGATCATGTTTATTCATCTGATTCGTCTGTACATTGCTGTTTTAGTCTGTGTTCTTCTAATTAGTGTCTACAGTGTGTGCCTATTGAGCTGTTTTGAGCCATGTGGGACAAAACCCGATCCTGCCCCTCCCTCTCCCTGTTTAAGTCAATGGTAAAATGGCAATGGTGTAAAAACTACACTGCGCATGCTCAGAGTATTGTCCTATTTAATGTGTGTGGCAAAAAAATAATGACCATAGGGGCATAGTGCTGCCATCCCCACCATACGTCATCTCACATAATTCAGAGCTGATTGGCTGTAAGTACGTGTGCCGCGAAAAGTGTGGTGTATGAAGAGGAGGAGAGAGAGCTGCAGTGAGGCGTCCTAAAACCCGGAAATAAACTGCGCATGGCTTCCCTCCACAAAAAAGCAATGATATTTCTCCATAGAATTTTAGAAAATAGCTCCAAATAAGATCTGTGGGAAACAAACCTGTTAGATAAATGCACGTTTTATTCAGCCGGATAATATCCACATGTCTACCCTACTTTTATAATTTTCGAATCATAAATCTATTGATTAGATCAGATTTATGATAGACTTTTGAAACTACAAGAACATAAGGAGGACTTTTACAAAAAAGTAATAGAGATTTTTGTCCAGAAGGATAGGCAAATGGACTTCATCTTCATGTCAAGGTAAGACTGCAATTGTACCACCGCCATGAAAATGGGATCTTACTAAGAGAGAACAATTCAATATTTAAATGATAAAATTACATTTTTTGGGTATCCTTTTGTTGAACTGTCTGTTTAAAATTAATTGAAGCATCAGACAAAAAAAGCTTTTGAAAATAATATTATATTTTGATTTAGGTCAAAATATAATATTTGTAAACCTGAAGAGTCAGATCCTCAGCAGCCATGAACCTCACTGCAGAAGCTTATATATAGACATCTAAGTTTTTTGTGCCCCACCACTTTTGTACATATAAAAACGCCACTGCCTCCATGCCTGGTTCCTCCGGTTTGTATCCCGTTAATAGTTCTGGTCGTAAAGAACCGGGTGATTTGCTACCGTAATTTCTCGTTTGCAATATGAGGAAATGAACTGCGGTCTGGTTCTCCCTGTGTGTGTGTTTCGCTGCGTTTACCGGTCCGGCGGGCGGAGCTGCAGGATTTCTGCTTCACACCAGTGCTGGAATTGGGCCGGTACTCACCGGTACGCAGTACCGGCACTTCTGGTTCTGACCCATGGAGTACCGGCACTTCTTGCTCAGTACCGGCATGCTGGCGGTACTCCGGTACTCATGCACCGTGCCAGTACTCAACACTCTCCCGCCGTTCTTATTATACATCCATATATATATATACAGCCGCCCGGTACTCAGTAGATGCGTCATGAGGTGCCGAACGGACATTCTCATCGCTCTAACCGCTGGAGTTTCACAGCGGCTGTCAGCTGTTTACTCCTGTCATTCAAACAGAACGTGCTGGAGAGGGGGCGGGGCTTATCTTCTCCATGTAAATACTGTGGTGGAAACGACTATGTCAAAATTAACCTATTTGACCGTGATTTAATAGTAATACACGTTTCAAAATAATAATAATAATAATAATGCCGAAGTAACAACATACTGAAAACTGTTAGTAAAACCATGTTTTAATGCTTTACAATTTACATACCTAGATGCACGTGTGTTGTGTTTATGCAGTGCAACTCCCACCCAGTGGGTGGCTATGTAGAGTGATAGAACAGAGCAGGCACGCCCCCGAGAGAAGGAAAGCAAGTCACGTCACAAATTAGCATTTCTAAAATGTTAGCGTGGATTAATAAAAGTGCAAAAAGACAGCGGTTGTCGCCGGAAGAAACTTCAAATACAGAGAATGCTGTGCCTGTGTTGGAAATTGTGTCTGATGGGGAGCTTTCTTTGGTTGATCCTCCTGCTCCAAGTTCTAGTGTATTAGCATTAGCACTAGCTCCGCCGCCTCCTCCAGAGCCTCTAACGTTAGCTGCTGCTGGCTCAACTGCCACCACCAACACCGGGCAAAGCGATGCACCTGACTGCTGGACAACGGACCAGGTGCAATATTTTTGCAAGACCAATGCATGGCTCCTTCTTAAAGATAAGAAGCTAGGATGTCGGATATGCAGAGATGTCAAATCTTTGGGAATACACACTGGACAAGGACTGAAACTGTCAACTGAATGGGGTGAGTGTGCAGTGTCTCATTTCGGTGTTGACAAGGGCAAACAACAAGCTAGCCTGAGAAAAAAAATCAAAGAACATAAAGAATCACAAGCCCATGTAAAAGCTGCTGACATCCTTACATCTGCTTCATGTGAAACTATTCAACATCAAGTGCAGTCTATGCATAAATCTGAATTAGACACCACTATCAGAGTTTTTCGAAGGGCATATAAAATTGGCAAACATAGCCGGCCATTCACAGACATGCCAATTGATTTGAATGTACAGAAACTGAATGGGCTGAACGTGGGCAGGGTTTTGCACTCCAATAAAACCTGTGGCGAAATCATCGACCACATAGCTCATGAGCTGAAGAAAAAAATGGCAAAAGACATTACAGAAAACCAAAGAAAACTCTGTGTTTTTGGTCGATGAATCTACCACTATTAGTGGTAAAACGGTGCTTGTTGTGTGTCTACGCTCAGCATCAGCTAATGCTGAGCCCGAAACGTTTTTTTGGGAGCTGATCGAGTTGGATGGAACAACGGCTGATGACATCACAAAGGCGTTAATGGAGTGTCTTGGAAGAGATTTTAACGAGGACTTTTTAGGTCAGTGTTTCGTTTCTTTTGCATGTGATGGGGCTTCAGTCATGCTAAGGAAGAGAACAGGCGTTGCTACCCAGTTGTGTAGTAAATTCCCAAGCCTGTTTGTGTGGCACTGCTCCAATCATCGTCTAGAGCTGGCAGTTGGGGATGTGGTCAAGGAGGTCTCAGGGCTCAATCATTTCCAGATCTTTTTTGACAAACTCTATTCCTTGTTCCATGCCTCCCCCAAAAATCAGAGGCAGTTAGCGCAGTGTGCGCAAGCAGTCGGACAGCGTCTCCTGGTGATAGGGCGTGTTTTGTCCATCCGCTGGGTGGCTTCAAGTGAAAGGAGCGTCAGAGCAGTCTGGGAAAACTACCGAGTGCTTCATGATCACTTCACAAATGTTGCAAACGACACGAGCAGGGATTCCAGAGACAGAGCAAAGTACAAGGGCCTGGATGATGTGCTCACATCTGCAACGTTTGTCAGCAATCTGGGACTGATGTACGATGCGCTCACAGAGCTCAGCGACCTCTCTCGGCAACTCCAAAAAAGAGAGATGACACTGCCTACAGCAGATAGGCTCTTAACTCGAGAAATACGAGTTTTTGAATCCATAGTCACCATGCCTGGCCCACACATGACTACAGTTCATACAGCTCTAGCTGAGAAGTCCTTCAAGGGTGTTGCCCTGCGTGAGAATGGCAGGCTTGTACAGATTCATGCAGGTCAGTTTTTCCGCAGTATGGTAGAGAATCTGAGACACAGAATTACTTCCACAACCTCCTCTCATGTCAGCACAAGAGAAATCCCATTACATGGCCGGGAGGCCCGGGACAATCAGCTAATCCAGGACATGAAAGTTATCCATCCTGGAAGTTGGCCTGAAGAGGAGTTAGACGTACAGTATGGGGACGTAGAGGTGCTACGTTTGTGCGAAGTGCTGAAAGTGGACAGAAGAGAGACTGTTCAGGGCTTTCGCGAATACAAGGAAACCAGGGCATCCCGTACACCTGCTGCCATGGAGCCTCTACTGAAAGCAGTCCGAACCATCGCTGTCTCCACTAGTGAGTGTGAGCGGGCATTCAGCTGCATGAACGATATCCTTACTGCAAAAGGAATGCTCTCTCTGTCAGCCGACTGTCCAGCCTGGTTTTCATTAAATGTAATGGACCATCACTAGGACAGTTCAATCCGGAACAGTATGTGAGGTCCTGGCTGGCAAAGGGAAGGAGAAGTGCTGATGAAAGAGCCTGTCCAGCTCCAGCCCCTGATACTGATGTCCCCAAGGCCTTCTGGAGCCTTTTCTAACAATGTGAAGTATATTGCAAAGCAGCTCACCCAGTGAGAAGACTTTTGGCATAATGTGCCGATTTGTACAGATCCTGGAGATAGAAGGACTTCAGACCAACCAGGGAGTTATCTGATCAGCTTGGTGTTCAATGTAACTCTTTACCATGGCTCAGACTTTGTTACTTGCAGCTGCAGTTTCTCATTTTAGATTGTGCAAATTTTGCATTTGTTTTTACATGTTCTTTGTTCATGCTCTTTATCATTTTTCTGAGTTGGAAAGTTAGATTGCATCATAGTTTACTTTATACATATTTGTATTCTTCAGTGGTGAAGTATATTGCAAAGCAGCTCAGCCATGTGAGAAGACTTTTGGCACTTTTTCGTTTTTCGTTTTCTGAGTTGGAAAGTTAGATTGCATTCAAAATGTACAGAAATACTTAATTTTGTTAAAGCTTTTTATAAAAAATGCTTCTGACCAGAGCTTTGTTTCCTTGTCATTAATGTTGAACACCACCAGAGGGGCTCTCACCTGAAAGGTCTCTGCTTCATGTGTCTTCAGCAGAGATCTAGACTTTGATTGCTATATTTCCAGTTAATATTGACCTTACTGAGCTTTAGCCATATCCGCTGCCTATCATAAAAAATGTTAAGTACAGTGAACCTTTCTAAAATATACAGTAGTAAAGAGACAAACCCACCAGCATTATAGTAGCCAAATTCTTGTTTGTGGGCTGTATATATAAAATTGACTTGAAAAAGTTGCTGATTTTATAGTACTGGCACCTTTTTCATTCCAATTCAAGCACTGCTTCACACACGTTGCATACCGCTATTTTACTGTCTTTTTCGGACACCTTAAAATAATGCCAGACCGGAGAAGCCATTTTGGCGAGCTTGTTTTGCCGCACACAGAGAAAAGTGTCATGTATTTTACGTCATGCGATCGGCTCTCGCGATCGGCATGTTTAGAGAGCACCGATCGATCGGTAGAGAGTGAGTATCGGCCGATATCGATCGGTGACCGATCGATCGGAGCATCCCTAGAAATTATTAACCGAGTCATTTCAAGATTGAGTTACAATGATAAACTGGAGTGGCAAAGGATCAGCTGCATGACCCGCCATCAAGTGCTTCATCCAAAAGGACAGGAGGATGGACTTTGTGTTTAAGTGATTTGATCATCAAAGGTAGGCCTAAGTCATTTTCAATGTGGGCCGCCGTGCCGACATCATTCATTTGCAATTGTTACTTGGCTGTAAGTAAGGGAGCCTGTCATGATAGGTGTTTATATAAATGGTGTTGTTTTGTGTGGTAGAGGGTCGCTGTCATTGATGCGTTTTGCACCCTGGGCCGCTGTTTTAATATTCCGCTGAAGTATACGCTGTGACGTAATATCTCTTCTTTTCTTTCGAGGGAAGGGGGGTCAGAGGGCCTAGGTATAAAAGTCACGGCTCGCCACTGATATATATATATATATATATATATATATATATATATATATATAGTTGAGTTTGGCGTCTAGGCTCGGGCCTCATCACTCCACAGATATACATAGCACGATGAGTGATGATTAAATAACTAACCCCCCGAGCCTACAGGTGGAAGCTGGGGTGGTGGTGGGGCAGGCAAGCAGCAGCGACGTGGAAGTAGCTGCAGCAATAACAGCAGGAAGCAATGCTTAGAGAGATATCTGGTAGGTTAAATAGAGCGGCAAATTAAGGAGACTCTGTTTGGTTTGTTGTAGAGTGGCAAGGGGCGTTATGTATGAATGCAGCATAAGTGCTCGAGTTGACTGCCTGAACTAGCTCGCAGGCTTCGCCCCATATATGGCGTTTCATCACGGCAGTATTTAGTTTGGACAGTCGCTGCCGGGTCCCGCATGAGCTCAGCTTTATACCCAAAATCAGCACTTTAGAAACAGGAAGTGAAATAGAGGGATATGAGGCTTGGCTAGAATGGGTGATATGTTTGGTATTTTGAGCAAGACACTTCATAGACATGGTTTTTATATATTTGTATATATCTGAGACCTACAAATAGCATGATAGGTGACCTTTAAGACTCAAATTGAGCCTTAAAATAGTTTGATTGTTTCGGATTATATTGAATCTAGACATTGAGATACATTTTAATTATAGAAAAAAAAACGCTTTAAAACGATGTTAGGCTGTTTGGAAATCGACAAGAAATGAAGACCAACAAACATCCCAGATAGTCTAAATGTAACAGTTGTAAATATGCAGTGGTGTTTAGTGTTAAATATGTATTTATAAATCATTTAGTATAATCACACAAATTCTGTGTTTTGTATTTAATAATTCTGTGTTCTTTATTTTTTAAACGTTTAATACCTGACTGGTATCAGTGGGCTGAACCTCCAGAATTCAGTCACTGTACACAGAAGATTATTGTTGTGGGGACTTCCCCTCTACATATCGTGTCCCTCACATTCTCCTCTTCCCTTTTTGTGAATGTGTTTCACGTGAGAGCAGTCAGTGTGAGGGATAACTAATTGAACACTAATTTATTTTATATTGTCAGGTACGTTCTACGTTTCCTCTTCCCTTTTTGTGAATGTGTTTCACGTGAGAGCAGTCAGTGTGAGGGATAACTAATTGAACACTAATTTATTTTATATTGTCAGGTACGTTCTACGTTTCCTCTTCCCTTTTTGTGAATGTGTTTCACGTGAGAGCAGTCATTGTGAGGGATGACTAATTGAATACTGATGTGTTGTATATAGTCAGTGACTAAACGGAGATCGCCTCGACTGTATGCTGGCTCGGGTCTCATCCATCAACAACATCAACACAACGCAGACACCGCTAATCGACACCGGTTACATAGATTCACTTTGAGGAGGAGGCATCATACTTAACACAGGAAGCAGTTGCAGCATCTCTCAGCTAAAGCATTGTTTCAGGAACATTTCATCAGAACAAGAGATAGAGGAAGCCGAGAGACAGAGAATCAAGATGGATGAGTTCAAACGGATTAAAATGTCTTTATTTCTCATTCTGCTGCTTCAGTTTACAGGTAAGCATTCCTACAACATGTACAGTATATGACATTTAGAAACACAACGGTAATGTATTCATCATGAATGTTACTTTATTACCTAACCTCCTTTTAACAAAGACAGAGAAGTGGTGTGTTTGTCTTCCAACGAGGGGAAGGCAACTTTAGAACACATTGGGAAACTTTTGTTGTCTTAAATAAACATTTTTATTTCTCTGTATTCTTTATATTTCTCTCTTGTTTATTCAGGGGCTGCAATTGGACAGCATCTCCTCATCCTCTCTGTCAGAGCTGGAGATGAAGCCACTTTGCAGTGTAACTATGTGATTCATGATCAGGATGAATGTGATGGTACTTCATGGTTCTTCAGTAATTCAGGAAGCAAAGTAGAGCTGGTTAGACGTGGGCAGATTTTGGACAGACTGAGAGTTACAGAGAATTGTTCTCTGGTTGTAAAGAAGGTCACAGAGGAGGATACTGGTAGTTACACCTGCAGACAGTACAACAGATCAGGAGCACAACAAGGTCCAGGCTCTCAGGTTCTTCTGTCTGTTGTTACCAGTGAGTATTTCCATCATAATGTTTCCAAACTTTCTCTGTAGAGCAAAATACTAAAACATTACAATTATTATTATTACAGTGGTGAAGTTAATTATTATCTTTCTCTCACATATCTCCATCTTCAGTGACTGAGCATCAGAACAACGATGAGGTGACGTTACTCTGCTCTGTGACGACATATTGGGAGCGTAGACTCACAGTGAAGTGGCTGCTTCAGGGTCAAGATGTGGATGAAGACAACAGCGATATAAAAACATCAGCATCCTACTGCTCTGCCTCTGTGACATTTCTGACTTCTCATTTTAGTAACACATCAAGGTCTGATTTATTTTCTTGTGAAGTAACAGCTGATGGCAACGTGCAGACCTTCAGCCTTCAGTCCTCAGGTGAGAACATGCTGAGCTGTTTAAACGTCATTAACTCATATACTTTTACTTATTCACTGATTTGAAGTTTTATTATTACATCACAATATAAATTACCCATTAGACAGTTTTCAAATGAAACATTTGTTGATCTTTGTTCATCTGTTCAGGTGAGGACACAGCAGCAGCAGCAACAACAACAGCAACAACAGAGAGCGACTCCAGATCAGGTTTCCCTACGACAGCTTCTGTGATCACTGAAGATGCTACAGGTTATTCTTTGTTTTCTTAATGGAAATTAGTTTAATTAACTCACTTTTATAACAACACTGGTCTGACATTAAAGTAAATGATTATTGATTTATATATTTATATATGAATATTGATTGATTAAAAATCGTTCTCTTAATCAAAGACTCTTAATTGGTTTGTCTTAAGCTGCTTTTTTTAAATGAGGAAATACATTTTCATGAGAAAAAACATCACATCTTTGCACTGATTTGCGTTCAACGTGATTACATTTAGATAACGTTCAGCCTTCAGTCCTCTGGGGAGAACATGTTTATCAAATCAAATCAAGTTTTATTTATAAAACACATTTAAAAGTGATTTTTAGTCGAGCCAAAGTGCTGTACATGTAATAAAAACACATTACTAGAATCACAATAAAAGACAATAAATTACAACAGATAAAAAACACAGGGAAAAG
Source organism: Gymnodraco acuticeps (assembly GCF_902827175.1). Classification (NCBI taxonomy): domain Eukaryota; kingdom Metazoa; phylum Chordata; class Actinopteri; order Perciformes; family Bathydraconidae; genus Gymnodraco; species Gymnodraco acuticeps. The sequence goes on from NW_022992319.1 coordinate 360,692, forward strand.
TCAGGTGTCGTGCTGCGCTCTGACTAGAAGGCCAGGGAGAAGAAGTGAGTCTTTAGAGTAGATTTAAAAACCCTAGGGTCTGGGCTGACCTCACATGGAGGGGCAGAGTGTTCCAGAGCCTGGGGCCAGCTGCTGCGAAGGCTCATGCCCTCGGGTTTTGAGCCTGGTCTTAGGCACTATCAGCAGCAGCTGGTCAGCCGACCTTAAAGCTCTGGCTGGGGTGTAGCGATGGAGGAGTTCAGCTATATAGGCCGGAGCCAGCCCATTTAGGGCTTTGAAAACAAATAAAAGGAGTTTAAAATCAATTCTGAACCGAATTCGCTTTAGCTACTAAAGATTTGTTGAGTTTTGTTAATCCGTTACACAAACACCTGAAAAACTGAATCATCACCAAAAAGTACTTTTTTATTAAGCTCTAAATGTTATGATTTGAATTCCTCTTCCAGGTTGGTGGTGGTGGATCATCGTTGTGATCGTGGCTGTTGCAGCACTCACAATAATCACTGTGGCTGTCAGCAGACGGAAGAGGACTCAAGGTGAGGACATTCACACATTATACTTTATGAACAACAAGCTTTTGATGAACCTGGATTTTAACTGTGGAAGATTACATTGATGCTCTTTTGCCTCTTCAGGACAGAAACCTCAGACGGATGAAAACATTGTAAGTTTTATGGATAAGAAGACAAACGTGTTGACAGTAAACAGTTGAATCAGATCAAACTTAAATAGAAAGAGATGAGGGAGACGGGGAGAGAGGATGAAGGGAGAAGTTTTCAAAGAATTGAGGGGTGGTTGAAGGGATGTAGGTATAGTGAGGTCTAAAAGGATGAAGGGACAAAGGGAATTAGGGATGAAAGGTTTAAATGGATGAAGGGATTTAGGGAAAGATGGATACAGGGAGGAAGGGATGAATGTATGAAGGGATGTAGGGAAGGAGGGATGAAGAATCTAAGAGATGTATACAGGGATGAAGGGTTGAAGGGATGTTTAAAGAGATGTCAGGAAGGAGGAATGTAGTGATAGACGGATTAATGGAAAAAGGGAAGTGGGCAATAAAGGGTGAAGCGTTCAAGGGTTTTTGGGAGGAAGGGATGAACTGATGGTGCGTTCAGGGTCTGCTGACTAAACTGTGAACTGTGTTTACTTCCTTTGTAACCAATTCAGTGTTGTTGTTGTTTTCCTCAGGTGCGTTATGGTGTAGATGATGGTACAGTGAACTATGACAACATCAGACCTCCTGATGGAGTTTGAGCAACACTTCTGCCTCCATCAGACTCGAACTGATCAACAACGTCTACATTCATCTTCATGTTTCACATCAGGAGTGGAAGATTAAACAGTCATTCTGAATTATCTATCGTATAATTTATGACATTACGCAGCTGGATTTGAACTCAGTCTAACAGGAATGAGTTTTTAACGCTTGTTTACTTTCTCATATTGTCTTCCAGCTGAAGGTTTCAGAGCTGATTTTAAGATGTATTGCTTGTTGTTGAAGCTACTGCAGATTTAGCTCAGGTTAATAATTCTGTGCGCAGAATAACTTATTTTAATCCACTTTCATTTAGCGTGGCTGTTAACATAACATATGTTTTCAGCATTCATTGAGTCCAAATTTCTATACTGTATATGTGCAAATAAAGACATGTTTATCTTAGATCTACACTGTGTTCTGTGATTCCTTCATGTACTAACTAAGTTTTAAAACAAAATTATTACTATGAATATCATGCCTTTACTTAGAAAACAACCTCCCTCCTCTTCTCCACTTCTAGTGAGCCTTCCCTCTGTTGGGTATAAAAGCAAAGCAAAGAAATGCACCAAAAGTGACACGAGAATGCACAGAAACATAACTCAGGTTACCCTTAGATGCCCTTAGAGTGACTGGACCCTACGCTCTTCCATAAGTGGGTCAAAAAGGACCCGCATTAGAATAATATGTGTTTTTATGCCACTTTTGTCATTTTGGTGAAGAGAAATCACTTGTATAATATTTAGTATTATATTTTGGTTCACACTAGAAATATTTTATATTTAATTTTTCACTATTTATAATTTGACATTTTTTTTACATTTAAAAAAAACAACGAAATTCCATAGAAAATGCATGCGGGTTATTTTTGACCCACTTATGGAAGCTTGTGGTAGAAATACAAAAACTACAATTTCTTAAAGTGTACATTTAAAATTTGAAAGACATGATATCCAAAACGTGTTTTTTGAGGAATAGCTGGAATATGAAATGATAAAAAAATGTAATTACAAAGATATAAGAAAACCACCTCACCGGGTCAAAAAAGACCCACTTATGCATCTAAGGGTTATCTCTTCTCCTGGCTGTTCATGTGTGCTGTAAAACACTCCCATGAATCACGTCAAATTGTAAATCAAGATGCGTTACTGCAAACGCTAATCTTAGCTAACAATCTTCACCTGTACCTTCCTCAGTCCTTTAGTTCTTTTTGTGTTGTTTTGACCAGCAGTGCATTGTGGGACTGGAAACAGTGTACATTTAAGACTCAAATTGAGCCTTAAAATAGTTTGATTGTTTGGGGATTATATTGAATCTAGACGTTGAGAATTATAAAAAAAAAGCTTTTGGGAGATTTTAAATCTCAGATCTGCTCAACCGAACCTGTTACACAGGTCTCAGTGGGTCACTCAACCCTGCATTACAATATAGGCAGGGACGCTCTGCTGTCGCCCATCAGCTGTAGAGAGTTAACTAATTAGAGGGGCGTGGCCTCACAGCTGTGAGAACTCAGCAATCAGTCGTCCATTTTAGGTAGCTCTTTCCTGGAGCGTCAGACATTGGAGTCCTGCGGGAGTCTCTAGAGGCTTCTCAATACTCAAATTTCCCCTCTTCGACTCCTCGGTCCTCGGGTAGTGACCCGGAAATGAATTTCAGCGTGCCATTTTGAAGGACGTCTCATTTCTCTAAATGCACACCGAGGACCGAGGATCGAGCGTCGAGGAGGCTCTCTGGAGGAGCTATGGAGAGGCGAAGTCACGCCCATCTACTTCCGGACCATGGGACCCCGGAAGCGAAAAATTTACATTGAATTCAATGGAGAGAGAACACGTATCTTTTGATCCCGTTTGAATTGTGCCACGAACTACACATATGATGTTTGTCAATCTTAAACAATCATTTCCATGTCAAAAAAGTCACATTTTGTCGTAAAACTGCTGAAATATAAAACTATGAAAAATACGCTACTACAAAGACTACAAATCCCAAATCCCATTCTGGGTCGCGTAAGTGATGTCACAGGCATGCTCGGTGATTTATAATAAGACTCGTAATTAAAGCGAAGAAGAAGAAGATCTCATAACTGATTTATTCCCTCCAATAAATTATAGATCGCTAAAAATAAATTCACTTTTACAAGATGCCTGTGTGCTTTGTACCAGGTTGTAGTCATAAAAGTGATCATACCACTTGCTCCTTCTATCGATTCCCGTCTGATGAAAGGACCAGGAGTCGCTGGATCAGACATATCAGGTAATATCATAGGTAATATACATGTTGTGCATGGAACATAGTCAAGTTAGCTACCTAGCTAGTAGCGACGAGTAGCGAGCACGTTAGTTAGCATTACATTACTTAGCCTTGTCATTTTTAGTAGCCTTACCATGAAGTTATTATTTTATTACATGAAGTAAACCAAAATGTTAAACAGTAACCAAACATGATGGTAAGTATTTCGTGAAACTTTTGAAGCCTACTGCGCCCTCCACCGGGTGCTAAGGAAGCAGTTCAGGGAGAGTCGAAGGCAGGCATGGAGCTTTGCATGACATTCTTCTGGACGTGTTTCATTGTGATGACAATCTGTTTGTTGGAAAGACAGTCGTTGTGTGCTTATTGAGAGAAAATTGTTAGAAGAGATAATTATTCAAAGTGTTGTTACTTTAAAGTGTTGTTACTGACCTTTTTCTCTTTTATTTTCTTTACCTCACCTGTAACTGCTGAGACGTTGAGGAACATGCACACTGACCTGCTCTGGCAACCTGATTTCCACTGTACGTAATAGTATTTGGTTATGGTATATTATTTATATACATCAAAGGCACAATGCACCCCCCAGAGACACACATGTATTGAGTGTGATATTTTGCATAGGTCATGTGAAATCATCTTTACATACTAGAAAACTGTAGGAGCGGCAACTTGTTTTGAAATTGAATTTTTAATATCCGATAATAAAGTTGATCTGTTTTCTTTATTCTTCTCTCTTCCCAGCTCCATCACCATTCTCTGTTCCTGCAGGTCCTGCTTGCTAATCAATGCTCATATTTTTTTACACAATTACAAATAAAGTCATTGTATTGTATGACATGAAGTTGTGCTTCATTCGGAGTCAATAATAAATTCATTCTGCCTTCAACTGCGCAATGATTGTGGACTGCACCGACATCCATGTAGCTGCCCCCCAGTAAGATGAACCAAGCAAAGAGGGTCACCATCATGCCCAAGGACATCCAGCTGGCCCGCCGCATCCGCGGAGATAGGGCTTAGACTGACCTGAGACCAGCACACCCAAACACAACAGCTCTTTTAAGAGCCACATACAGTTTCAAAGAGTTGCAATCCTACGTTATTATAATGATTAAACTGGTTCATGTATCACTTAGTTTACTGAACCGTGATGAATGAAAGAAATTAGTGAGGTAGTGGTTTACTGAAGTTACAAAGACATTAATATATGAGTAACAGGTCAGTGTAAACACAAGCTTCTGTCAATTATGGATCATTCAAACTATTTATATAAAAATATGTAATAAAGTTCTAAAACAAGTATTCGGTATATTCCTTGATAGCTTTTGGAGAAGGTTGTTTTTAAGTTTACTAAAATCTATCGTTTCAACTGTTTCACTTTATAAAAAGGGAACAGGTGAGTAGAGCATCATTGAGTTTCTTATTCTGTCAGTAAATTATCCAAATGAATGTTTTTCATTATTTTAGTCAACCCTAAACAAATTGATTGTACCTTTTAATGATGACCTTACATGGTCGGCAAAGTTAAATTAACTTCAGAAAATCAAATCTGTTCTGAGAAAAAACTAATAAATGTTTAAAGATAGGAACTTGCCATCCCACTGAAAAACAGTCCGTAGAGATTTAAAGGCGTAGTTGTAGTTCAGTCCAACGTTTCATTTGGATTCATTTGACAACAGTCAACTATTTTCATAAAGAATATATATATTTTTCAAAGTCAACTTTATTGTCAATCTTACTCAGTTTGAGAGATCAAAAAGACGTTTAAATAAAATTATACAATTTACAGATATGTATACAAATATATATATCCTATATACACCATCATGAATAATGATGGTGTATGATGTAGAAGGAAGTGTGGTAGATAAGTAAATATAGAGTTACATACAGATGCATGTTACAGCAAAAGATGGAATAACTAAGAAGCACGCAGTATAATAATAATTACATGCAACAATTAAATAACTGCTCAGCATCTCCACCACAATCCCAATCTGCTGTGTCCTGTTTTCCTCCCCTCTGCATAACACCCCATCACACATACGAAACACAACGCAGAGTCCGAGGGTGTTAAGAGTATGTTTATTTAAATGTCCTCCTCTCTACTGGCCAACACAGGGAGCATATGCTGGGTGTAGAATTGTTCCAGGAGGAGGAGATTTCCATGCCATGCAGGGTCTTTGGGGATGGGGATAATGATCGCCTCCTTCGTGGTCCACACAACAAAGTAGCAGAGACTCCGGTCTGTGATGTGCAGCTGCCCTTGGACCTGATGCCAGTATGGGTGATTCTCCTTGAGAATATATGACCCACCCTCCTCACGGAGACAGAAGGATGGTAACTGGACTGCCTCCGTGATGGTCATGTTCCTCTGGCTGTGTGGACACTTCACCTCCAGCAGGGCAGATGGCTGCACAAGGGTGATGCTCCCAGAACACCCGACTCACTCACAAAGAGACCAGACTCGATTCGAACACTGTCACTTGATAGGCCTCCACAAAAGCCTTCACCCCTTCGGCCTCGTTTACAACCCCCCAGTTGACAGTTGGCGATGTCTCTGGCCAGTGGGTTGTATGTCTCCTCTCGCTGTTAGTTGAGACACCGGCTGGACTACTTTGGAAGTGCCAGGCTTCCTCCACTGGCACTCAACATCTGTGGAGCTGATCTGCCACATGGCAAATATTGCCAATGCTGCAGCGTGGCTGCATTTGTACATCTCCTGTGCACAATCACAGACAGCGCTCTGCATCACGCCATCGTCTCCCATGCAGATCTGTAAAAATAAAGTAAGTACTATTTGTTAGCATGCTATAATAGATTGAATGAGCAATAATACAAGGATGGTCCGGATCTGGGGGTGGGAGGGTTTATTTTTCCATAGTTTTGTCCTCTTGTCTGATTGTTGTTATTGTTTGTTTTTTCTGTATTTTTTGTAATTTGTGCTGTATTGGTTGTGATTGTACATTGTATTTTTCTAAATGTGTATGAATACATTTTTGAAAAACATTTGATCAACAATAAAAAAGGATTTGGTCAGGATCTAGACTCAGTGTGTAGTTTATTAATTAATCAATGCTCTCTACATTAGGAAAACACATACCAGTGTACCAGAGGGAGTCACACACAGCTGTGACTAGATAACCAAAATCCTTGAATCGACACACAGCAAATAAACTCAAATGACACAACGAGAAAAAGGAGATCACACATACAGTATAGTCGATATAAAACTGGCCGCTTCAATCTGAAGAGCAACTAAACAAAACACGGGAGTGTACCTTGTTCTTGTGAACACTAATGTTATCCACAGCATACACAGAGACCACGAAGTTCTTAAGGAGAAAACTAGTTGCTAAAACAAAACACGTTAGTGTACCTTGTTAGCTAATGTTAGCTAGCTAACATTAACGTTACACATTGCACTCATATTACTCACCGAAACCTTGTAAAGCCGGTCCCGCATGCTGGCTCTTACAGAACCGACTAACTCCCCTTTCATATAGGTACAGCTCTCAACGTGCCCAGACTTGTAGTGATTTTCACCTCGTAAAATACTTTTATTCTCATTCTGAAAGAATGTGGTGAAATGTGCTAACGTGACGGCCATCTTTATGTTGGTGACGCGTATTGTGCGAGACGAGAGACCTGTAGTTCACTGAGCGGTTTCACACGAAAAAATGTGTAACTTCACAGTTTTACGACACATTTTTATTTTTTTGACTTGCAAAATGTTCTTTTAAATTGACAAACATCATATGTGTCATTCGTGGCACAATTCAAACGGGATCAAAAGATAACCTTTCTCTCTCCATTGACTTCAATGTATAATTTTCCGCTTCCGGGGTCCCATGGAGGCTTTCGGAAGGGGAGGGACTTCGCCTCTCTATAACCGAGGATACACTGATGGTTCCTCCACGGCTCCTCCGCGGATGCATTTCCGGGAACGGTGGAGGCGTGACGCACGGCCGGACTTATCTCAGCCAATGACAGCTCTGCATGCATCCTCTGGATATTATTTTAGAAACTGCTTTCATCGCGTCGCGATGTTTACAGTGAGAACAGCTGTGAGGTCCGTGCAGAAAGCAGAGCAGTGTACACTATCACTCAGTATAATAGGCCTACATTACTCTCTTTATTTGCTGTAGTACAAAGAGTCGATATTTTTCTAAGACCATTTAGTGCTTCACACAATAAAATACACAACGGCTGTAGCCTGATTATGCTTTAGGAGCTGTAAGTGTGTGTTGTAGGCAGTGTGTGTATGTGTGTGTGTGTGGTACAGTATGTAGGTGTGTGTTGTACAGTGCGTAGATGCGGCGGACAGACGGGTCTCAGTTGGTTTGGTGTCCTCTGCTTACTTTTAATTTAATTTCAAATCTTTATTTATACAGATAAATCCCATTGAGATCATTGATCTCTTTTTCAAGGCAGACCTGCTCAAGTAGTTCCACATGAAACATAACAACATAAATAGAACAACGAAAGCACATCATACAGCATCATTTACATAATTATCCACATAAACAGGTACCTATAGCTTCCGATTGAGTAGCATCCAACCGAGCTTTAAAAACATTTAGTGGCACCAGATTGCTCAGTTTCCATTTAATTTACAGACTATTCCAAGACAGAGGAGCTGCGCATCTAAAAGCTGTCTTCCCTAAGACAGTCCTAGCAGTTGGCTCATTTAATAAAACCACAGCATTCGATCTCAGGCAGTAGCCACTTACAATTCTCCGTGAGATCAGGGAGCAGATATAAGATGGAAGTTTCCCTAACATGGCTTTGTATGTTAGGGAAACTTCCATCTTATATCTGCTCCCTGATCTCATGGAGAATTGTGAGTGGCTTATTATTATTACAAGTTAATACTTGTAAATACAACTTTTGGCCCGTAATTTCAATTCCCCATTTCAGCGACAGAGAGAGGGGGGGATATATCCAGTCTCTGATTGTGTTACGTTATTATGAGAGTGCTCTCATACTTTAAATTGTATATATTTATATAAATATATTTGTGTGTCCGCATCTGTAGCCTGTTATTGTCTCATTATACCGCACTCTCAATGAATTCAAAGTAAATATGTGGGGGAACAATGTTCAGCTGATCTAACAGAGATTATAAAATACAGCGCTATGACAAAACACTCGACAGCTGATGCAGCTGTTGCCACGTAATAATGAACGGACGTCGCTTTAATATGACCGCTCAGAGGAGAGGAGTTCTCATTTATTTAAATGCCTGCTGCTTCCCCTCCTCTCTCCTCGGTTCCCCTCCTCGGTCCTCCGCTCGCATCTCCTGTGGGCGGGTTTAAGTATCGAGGAGGGGAACCGAGGAGGGGAGTCGAGGAGGGGAAATTTGAGTATTGAGAAGCCTCTTCTAAGACTGACAAAGACATTGGAGTCTTGCGGGAGTCACGAGGAGGCAAATCCTCCTCTGATTGAGCTAAGTACCGCTGGTGTTTTATTTTATTTTCTTTAGTTTTCTAGCCCCTCATGCTATAATCATGTGTATTTTCTAGTGATGGCAAAATGAAGCTTTGAATGAAGCGTCGAACCACTTGGACAATTGTGTCGGAAATAGGTTCATTTCTCGAAGCTTCAGTTACAGCGACCTCTCCTGGCGAAGTGCAAGGCTGCAGTGGGTCTAACGTATCTTTGCCTTGAAAAATATTCGATGCACACACACACTAAGACTGAATATCATGTTCTATTTGCAATTAAAGATTGATAATTGTGTGTATTGGGTTATTGAGAAGAGACTAGAGAGTGCTGGACATTTTTTTGGGAGGAGAGGGCATTTTATCAGTTATTAAAGTTGAAAAGCAATGATTAAAATACATCCATTCCGGGCTTTGAACCAGCTGCGCGGAGGACATCGCCGTATTCGGGCCGCCGGCTCTACCCATGGGCTATCTATTCCTTGAAATATTGAACTGTTTTTATATTACTGATAATTGTCTTTTTGTTCACAGCTTCTCCACATTTCAAAGTGTTTCCCGAGCCAGAACGACCTATCTTTCTTCCTGGCTTGCTCTATAATGATACTACAATTCAAATGCAATACCAACAGCAACAACGCAAACTACGACAACAACCCACACATTGCGCATTGTTTAGAGCGGTCATAAAGTGTTGAAGCGCTCAAATTTGAAACTGTTTCAACCTGTCACCTGTCAGAATCGAGACGAGGCAGTGCATTGAATCACGTGAATGGACCGCGAACCAGTCAAGTGATTCATTCAGGAAATGAAGCAGTTGCTGCTTCGGACGTCACATGTCACGTGATTTGAAGCAAGCTTCGAAGCATTGCTTCTATGGAATAGGAAGTCCAGGGTTGAAGCTCCGTTCGAAGCTTCAGTGTCAAACTGCCATCACTAGTATTTTCTCCATTCCTGTTCATGTGTCTTCTCGCAATTATCACTGGCCCCGTGTATCTCGTAATCGATATAACCGGCCTGCTCTCGTCTATCCCGCATGCTCCACTGAGATCCAACATCTAGTTTCAGGCGGCCTGTGGAACTGCCAGTCAGCTGTTCCTAAGGCTGACTTCATCTCTGGCTACGCTTCCCTGCAGTCTCTGGATTTACTTGCTCTCACTGAGACCTGGATTACATCATCCAACACATCCACCCCAGCAGCTCTCTCCACAGCATATTCCTTCTCCCATACACCCAGACCCACTGGCAGAGGAGGTGGCACTGGTCTCCTACTCTCTCCCAAATGGAGCTTTTCCCTCTTCAAGCTACCTAACTTCACTCCTTCCACCTTTGAATTCCATGCCGTCACAGTAACCCATCCTATACAATTAACCATTGTTGTTCTCTACCGTCCACCAGGCGCCTTGGGGGACTTCTTGGAGGTATTAGATAATCTCCTCTCACACATCCCTGAAACTCATACCTCAAAGACCGTACCTACAGGGTAACTTGGAGAGGGTCCGAGTCCGACCCTTGTCAATTAACTACAGGGGTCCCTCAGGGCTCTGTTTTTGGTCTCCTCCTCTTCTCACAAACTCGCTCGGATCAGTCATTAGCCCGCATGGTTTTTCATACCACTGCTACGCTGACGACACCCAATTAATTTTGTCCTTTCCCCGCTCAGAGACCCAGGTCGTCGCACGCATCTCTGCTTGTCTAGCTGACATCTCTCAGTGGATGTCTGCTCACCACCTCAAGCTCAACCTTGACAAGACTGAGCTGCTCTTCCTTCCGGGAAAAGATTGTCCCACTCTTGACCTGACAATCAACATCGGCACCTCTGTTGTTTCCCCGATTCAGACTGCAAGGAATCTGGGTGTGACCCTAGATAACAACCTGTCCTTCACTGCAAACATCGCTGCTACAACCCGCTGCTGCAGATACACGCTTTACAACATCAGGAGGATACGTCCCCAGCTGACCCAGAAAGCCACGCAGGTTCTGGTCCAGGCTCTCGTCATCTCACGCCTAGACTACTGCAACTCCCTCCTGGCTGGTCTACCTGCATGTGCCATCCGACCTCTGCAGCTCATACAGAATGCAGCGGCTCGTCTGGTCTTCAACCTTCCTAAATTCTCCCACACCACTCCGCTCCTCCGCTCCCTTCACTGGCTTCCGATAACTGCTAGAATCCACTTCAAGACACTGGTACTTGCATACCATGCTGCGAATGGATCTGGCCCTTCCTACATCCAGGACATGGTTAAACCATACACCCCAGCACGTGCACTCCACTCTGCATCAGCCAAACAGCTCGCTGCACCCGCACTGCGAGAGGGACCCAAGTTCCCATCAGCAAAAACACGTGGGTTTGCTATCCTGGCTCCAAAATGGTGGAATGAGCTCCCCATTGAAATCAGGACCGCAGATAGCTTACACACCTTCCAGACTGAAAACTCATCTCTTTCGACTCCACTTCGAGCAATATAATTACTAACAAAGCACTTATATACTAATAAAGGACTGGCTTATCTAAAGCCAGTTGAGCAGCACTTGAAATGTTTGGCTCTAAGAAACCTGATGTACTTATATGATTCTGTTTTCTTCAAGGTTGTATTTTGTTGGTCGAACGCACTTATTGTAAGTCGCTTTGGATAAAAGCGTCAGCTAAATGCAATGTAATGAAAAAAAGATGTTAGGCTGTTTTGAGATTGACAAGAAATGAAAACAAACATGCCAGATAGTCTAAATGTAACAGTTGTAAATATGCAGTGGTGTTTAGTGTTAAATATTTATTTATAAATCATTTAATAGAATCACACAAATTCTGTGTTTTGTATTTAATAATGCTGCGTTCTTTATTTATTGAACGTTGAATACCTGACTGGTATCAGTGGGCTGAACCTCCAGAATTCAGTCACTGTACACAGAAGATTATTTTTGTGGGGACTTCCCCTCTACATATCGTGTCCCTCACATTCTCCTCTTCCCTTTTTTGTGAATGTTCCACGTGAGAAGAGTTGGTGAGAGGGAAGAAAACAATTTAATAACGACTGATTTTGTTGTATATTGTCAGGTACGTTCTACGTTTCCTCTTCCCTTTTTGTAAATGTGTTTCACGTGAGAGAAGTCATTGTGAGGGATGACTAATTGAATACTGATGTGTTGTTATTACATTACATTATTACATTGCATTTAGCTGACGCTTTTGTCCAAAGCGACTTACAATAAGTACATTCGACCAGGAAGACACAACCTTGAAGAAAACAGAATCATATAAGTATATCAGGTTTCATAGAGCCAAACATTTCAAGTGCTACTCAACTGGCTTTAGGTAATCCAGTCCTTTATTAGTATATTGTTGTATATAGTCAGTGACTAAACGGAGATCGCCTCGACTGTATGCTGGCTCGGGTCTCATCCATCAACAACATCAACACAACGCAGACACCGCTAATCGACACTGGTTACATACATTCACTTTGAGGAGGAGGCATCATACTTAACACAGGAAGCAGTTGCAGCATCTCTCAGCTAAAGCATTGTTTCAGGAACATTTCATCAGAACAAGAGATAGAGGAAGCCGAGAGACGGAGAATCACGATGGATGAGTTCAAACGGATTAAAATGTCTTTATTTCTCATTCTGCTGCTTCAGTTTACAGGTAAGCATTCCTACAACATGTACTGTATATGACATTTAGAAACACAACGGTAATGTATTCATCATGAATGTTACTTTATTACCTAACCTCATTTTAACAAAGACAGAGAAGTGGTGTGTTTGTCTTCCAACGAGGGGAAGGCAACTTTAGAACACATTGGGAAACTTTTGTTGTGTCGTAAATGAACATTTGTATTCCTCTGTACTCCTCTATTCCTCTCTGACCTTGGACAGCGTCTCCTCTTCCTCTCTGTCAGAGCTGGAGATGAAGCCACTTTGCCGTGTAACTATGTGACCCGTGATCAGGGTGAATGTGATGGTACTACCTGGATCTTCACTGATTCAAGAAGCACAGCAGCAGTAATTCTGGTTGGACGTGGGCAGATTGGTAACCAAGCTAAATCAGACAGACTGAGAGTTACAGAGAAATGTTCTCTGGTTATAAAGAAGGTCACAGAGGAGGATGCTGGAGGTTATATCTGCACACAGATCAGATCAGGACAACAAGATGTAGGCTCTGTGGTTTATCTGTCTCTTGTTACCAGTGAGTATTTAAATCATAATGTTTTCCAAACTCTATGGTTAGACGTATACATTTTTTTTCCCTTGTACGATGTGAGGGTCTAAGGACAGAGGGTGTCGTATTGTCATACTGATATTCTGTACACACTGTGAAGACCACTGAGACAAATGTGATATTGGGCTATATAAATAAACATTGATTGATTGATTGATACACTGATTACAATGAAACCTTACAATAATTATGATTAAAGTGATGATGTTTTTTGTACTATTATTGTCTTTCTCTCACAATATCTCCATATTCAGTGACTGAGCATCAGGACAATGATGAGGTGACGTTACACTGCTCTGTGGTGTCATATGAAGTGAAGTGGCTGTTTCAGGGTCAAGATGTGGATAAAGATCACAGATATACAAAGACATCACAGTCTACCTGCTCTGCCTCTGTGACTTTTCTGAGTTCTCTCTTTAGTTGCACATCAAGGTTTAAGTTTTTCACTTGCGAAGTAACTGAATCCAGAACAGGAGAAGTGCAGGTGTTTCCCGTCAGGCCTCAGTCCTCAGATGAGAACATGTTGAGCCATTCAAAGTGACTTAATTAACTCATATATTTTTACTTATTTAACGATTTTAAGTTTTATTATTACATCACAATATAAATTACCCATAAGACAGTTTGCAAGTTAAACATTTGTTGATCTTTGTTCATCTGTTCAGGTGAGGACACAGCAGCAGCAGCAACAACAACAACAACAACAACAACAGAGAGCGACTCCAGATCAGGTTTCCCTACGACAGCTTCTGTGATCACTGAAGATGCTACAGGTTATTCTTTGTTTTCTTAATGGAAATTAGTTTAATTAACTCACTTTTATAATAACACTGGTCTGACATTAAAGTAAATGATTATTGATTTATATATTTATATATGAATATTGATTGATTAAAAATCGTTCTCTTAATCAAAGACTCTTAATTGGTTTGTCTTAAGCTGCTTTTTTTAAATGAGGAAATACATTTTCACGAGAAAAAACATCACATCTTTGCACTGATTTGCGTTCAACGTGATTACATTTAGATAACGTTCAGCCTTCAGTCCTCTGGGGAGAACATGTTTATCAAATCAAATCAAGTTTTATTTATAAAACACATTTAAAAGCGATTTTTGGTCGAGCCAAAGTGCTGTACATGTAATAAAAACACATTACTAGAATCACAATAAAAGACAATAAATTACAACAGATAAAAAAACACAGGGAAAAGTCAGGTGTCGTGCTGCGCTCTGACTAGAAGGCCAGGGAGAAGAAGTGAGTCTTTAGAGTAGATTTAAAACCCCTAGGGTCTGGGCCGACCTCACATGGAAGGGCAGTGTTCCAGAGCCTGGGGCCAGCTGCTGCGAAGGCTCGTGCCCTCGGGTTTTGAGCCTGGTCTTAGGCACTATCAGCAGCAGCTGGTCAGCCGACCTTAAAGCTCTGGCTGGGGTGTAGCGATGGAGGAGTTCAGCTATATAGGCCGGAGCCAGCCCATTTAGGGCTTTGAAAATAAATAAAAGGATTTTAAAATCAATTCGGAACCAAATTCGCTTTAGCTACTAAAGATTTGTTGAGTTTTGTTAATCCGTTACACAAACACCTGAAAAACTGAATCATCAACAAAAAGTACTTTTTTTATTAAATTCTATATGTTATGATTTGAATTCCTCTTCCAGGTTGGTGGTGGTGGATCATCATCGTTGTGATAGTGGCTGTTGCAGCACTCACAACAATCGCTGTGGCTGATAAAAAAGGGTTTCCACTAGGGAAGATTACATTGATGCTCTTTGACCTCTTCAGGACAGAAACCTCAGACGAATGAAAACATTGTAAGTTTTATGGATAAGAAGACAAACGTGTTGATAGTAAACAGTTGAATCAGATCAAACTTAAATAGAAAGAGATGACGGGGAGCGAGGATGAAGGGATGAAGGGATGAAGGGAGACGTTTTCAAAGAATTGAGGGGTGGTTGAAGGGATGTAGGTATAGTGAGGTCTAAAATGATGAAGGGACAAAGGGAAATAGGGATGAAAGGTTTAAAGGGATGAGTGGATTTAGGGAAACATGGATAGAGGGAGGGAGGAAGGGTTGAAGGGATCAATGGATTACAGAGAGTAGGGATGAATGTATGAAGGGAAGGATGGATGAAGAATCTAAGAGATGTTTAAAGGAATGAAGGGTTGAAGGAATGTTTAAAGGGATGTCAGGACGGATGAATGGAAAAAGGGAAGTGGGCAATAAAGGGTGAAGCGTTCAAGGGTTTTTGGGAGGAAGGGATGAACTAATGGTGCGTTCAGGGTCTGCTGACTAAACTGTGAACTGTGTTTACTTCCTTTGTAACCAACTCAGTGTTGTTGTTGTTTTCCTCAGGTGCGTTGTGATGTAGATGATGGTACAGTGAACTATGCCAACATCAGACCTCTTGATGGAGTTTGAGCAACACTTCTGCCTCCATCAGACTCCACTGATCAACAACAATCCATCTTCATGTTTCACATCAGGAGTGGAAGATTAAACAATCATTCTGAATTATCTATTGTATAATTTATGACATTACGCAGCTGGATTTGAACAGTTTAACAATAATTAGTTTTTAACGCTTGTTTACTTTCTCATATTGTCTTCCAGCTGAAGGTTTCAGAGCTGATTTTAAGATGTATTGCTTGTTGTTGAAGCTACTGCAGATTTAGCTCAGGTTAATCATTCTGTGCGCAGAATAACTTATTTTAATCCACTTTCATTTAGCGTTGCTGTTAACATAACATATGTTTTCAGCATTCATTGAGTCCAAATTTCTATACTGTATATGTGCAAATAAAGACATGTTTATCTTAGACCTACACTGTGTTCTGTGATTCCTTCATGTACTAACTAAGTTTTAAAACAAAATTATTACTATGAATATCATATTACTTATAAAACAACCTCCCTCCTCTTCTCCACTTCTAGTGAGCCTTCCCTCTGTTGGGTATAAAAGCAAAGCAAAGAAATGCACCAAAAGTGACACGAGAATGCACAGAAACATAACTCAGGTTACCCTTAGATGCCCTTAGAGTGACTGGACCCTACGCTCTTCCATAAGTGGGTCAAAAAGGACCCGCATTAGAATAATGTGTTTTTATGCCACTTTTGTCATTTTGGTGAAGAGAAATCACTTGTATAATATTTAGTATTATATTTTGGTTCACACTAGAAATATTTTATATTTAATTTTTCACTATTTAAAATTGTAGTCATTATTTTTACATTTAAAAAAAAAAACGAAATTCCATAGAAAATGCATGCGGGTTATTTTTGACCCACTTATGGAAGCTTGGGGTAATAATACAAAAACTACAATTTTTTAAAAAGTATAGAATGTAAATTAAAAAATTGAATGGCTTGATATCCAAAACGTGTTTTTTGAGGAATAGCTGGAATATGAAATGATAAAAAAAATTAATTACAAAGATATAAGAAAACCACCTCACCGGGTCAAAAAAGACCCACTTATGCATCTAAGGGTTATCTCTTCTCCTGGCTGTTCATGTGTGCTGTAAAACACCCCCATGAATCACGTCTAAATTGTAAATCAAGATGCGTTACTGCAAACGCTAATCTTAGCTAACAATCTTCACCTGCACCTTCCTCAGTCCTTTAGTTCTTTTGTTGTTGTTTTGACCAGCAGTGCATTGTGGGACTGGAAACAGTGTACATTTAAGACTCAAATTGAGCCTTAAAATAGTTTGATTGTTTCGGGATTATATTGAATCTAGACGTTGAGAAACATTTGAATTATAGGAAAAAAAGCTTTAAAACGATGTTAGGCTGTTTGGAGATCGACAAGAAATGAAGACAAACAAACATCCCAAATAGTTTAAATGTAACAGTTGTAAATATGCAGTGGTGTTTAGTGTTAAATATGTATTTATAAATCATTTAGTATAATCACACAAATTCTGTGTTTTGTATTTAATAATTCTGTGTTCTTTATTTATTAAACGTTGGTGGTTCCACGTGAGAAGAGTTGGTGAAAGGGAAGAAAACAATTTAATAACGACTGATTTTGTTTTATATTGTCGTACGTTCTACGTTTCCTCTTCCCTTTTTGTGAATGTGTTTCACGTGAGAGCAGTCAATCAAACCTTTGCGAGATCTCGCAAAACCCCGTTGCAGTTTGTAGACGGTCCCTAAGCACTCCTCTCCCTCCTCCAGCTGCAGATTGTGACCACTTCTTGATGTTTAGCTCGGATGACGGCGCGTATCGAACTGTTCTGACAAAAACGACTCTGTAGCTCGTTCTCTACCTTGCTATGATTGTAAAGTCATGTTGTTTGTATTTTTACAACGTTATGTTCATGAGTTATGGATCCACGAAATTCGAATCTGTCAATAACTCAGCTCAGAGGGACGTGCATGTCCCCTCGCTCTGAGTGTTCTCTTGAGGTGTCTTCACTTATGTGAAACCCGTGCCTATTGCCAAGCACTGATGTTATATCTTTATATTTAAGGCCAAGCTCAAAGTAAAATCGATGAATCGCTCCACTGTTGTGGTTTCTGTGTTGCCGAACTGACCAGGAAGTACATTGAGCTAAATGAAAAGTTTTGCGAGATCTCGCAAAGGGGTTTTGCGAGATTTCGCAAAACATTTTATTCTTTATTTTTTTCAAATAACTTTTGTTTTCTTCTCCATGTCCCCAAGGGAGAGTCCGTAGAATCTAGACGTTGAGAATTATAGAAAACAAGCTTTAAAAAGACATTAGGCTGTTTTGAGATTGACAAGAAATGAAGACAAAACATCCCAAATAGTTTAAATGTAACAGTTGTAAATATGCAGTGGTGTTTAGTGTTAAATATTTATTTATAAATCATTTACTAGAATCCCACAAATTATCTGTTTTGTATTTAATAATTCTGTGTTCTTTATTTATTAAACGTTGGTGGGCGGGACCTCCAAAATGCAGTGACTTTACACAGAAAATTATTTTTCACATCGTGTCCCTCACATTTTCCTCTTCCTTTTTTTGTGAATGTTCCACATGAGAAGAGTTGGTGAGAGGGAAGAAAACAATTGAATAACTACTGATTTTGTTTTATATTGTCAGGTACGTTCTACGTTTCCTCTTCCCTTTTTGTGAATGTGTTTCACGTGAGAGAAGTCATTGTGAGGGATGACTAATTGAATACTGATGTGTTGTATATAGTCAGTGACTAAACGGAGATCGCCTCGACTGTATGCTGGCTCGGGTCTCATCCATCAACAACATCAACACAACGCAGACACCGCTAATCGACACCGGTTACATAGATTCACTTTGAGGAGGAGGCATCATACTTAACACAGGAAGCAGTTGCAGCATCTCTCAGCTAAAGCATTGTTTCAGGAACATTTCATCAGAACAAGAGATAGAGGAAGCCGAGAGACGGAGAATCAAGATGGACGAGTTCAAACGGATTAAAATGTCTTTATTTCTCATTCTGCTGCTTCAGTTTACAGGTAAGCATTCCTACAACATGTACAGTATATGACATTTAGAAACACAACGGTAATGTATTCATCATGAATGTTACTTTATTACCTAACCTCCTTTTAACCAAGACAGAGAAATGGTCTGTTTGTCTTCCAACGAGGGGAAGGCAACTTTTAGACACATCGGGAAACTTTTGTTGTATCTTAAAGGGGACCTATCATGCAAAATGCACTTTGTGATGTCTTTTATACATAAACATGTGTCCCCGGTGCATCGGGGAACTCACGCAGCGTCAGAAAATAAAACCCTCTCTCTTTTCCGCCATACCCAAATCTTTTAAAAAACGAGGGTACAACGAGCGGATACAGATTCCATCCGCTGTGATTAGTCCATCTGCTATGACGTCATAGCGGCGGCGGACCCACAGAAAGTTGCTATCAGAAACAATGCCTGCGTGTTTTGGACTTAATCTCGTCTTTGTCTACATTAGCTAGCCTCGCTAACACTCAGAGCTAACCTGTACTGGAGAGCACATGTGTTTAAAAAGCAGGAAATAAAAAAAGAACTCACCTTGTGATAAACCTGCAAGAGAAAAAGCATTTGAGCTCCATACTGTTTCAGAAATAATCATTGACGTGGTTTAAACAGGATGGCGTTTTATCACAGCAGAATTTAACTTTATCTCCGGTAGAATTCTGATCAGGCATTAGCTCCGCCTCCTCTTTCTTTTTATTTTTCAAGCTAAGGACCCAAGATCCGCGTTTCTCTAACAGGGCTTCAAAAGAGGGGTTTGAGCAGTATGAGGCATGGCTACAATGGGTGAACTGTTTGGTATTTTGAAAAAACAACTTTGCAGACATGTTTTGTATAGGTATGGTCCTACAATATATGTTTCAAATATAGCATGATAGGTCCACTTTAAATGAACATTTTTATTTCTCAATATTCTTTCTACTTATCTCTTGTTTATTCAGGGACTGCAATTGGACAGCAATCCCGCTCCCTCTCTGTCAGAGCTGGAGATGAAGCCACTTTGCCGTGTAACAATGTGTTCCATGATCAGGATAAATGTGATGGTACTACCTGGCTCTCCAGTGATTCAGGAAGCAAAGTAGAAGTAGCGCTGGTTAGTGGTGGGCAGATTGGTAACCATGCTAAATCAGACAGACAGAGAGTTACAGAGAATTGTTCTCTGGTTATAAGGAAGGTCACAGAGGAGGATGCTGGTCAATACACCTGCAGACAGATCAGATCAGGAGAACAACGAGCTCCAGACTCTTGGGTTTATCTGTCTGTTGTTACCAGTGAGTATTCACATCATAATGTTTCCAAACTGTCTGGTAAAACATATACTCTGATTACACTAAAACATAACAATAATTATGATCTTTGTTCATCTGTTCAGGTGAGGACACAGCAGCAGCAACAACAGAGAGCGACTCCAGATCAGGTTTCAATACGACAGCTTCTGTGATCACTGAAGATGCAATAGGTTATTCTTTATTTTTTATGGAAATTAGTTTAATTAACTCGCTTTTATAACGACACTAGTCTTAAAATAAAGTAAATTATTATTGATTTATATATTTATATATGAATATTGATTGATATAAAAATCTTTCTCTTAAACCAAATAAGCTGATGAAATATATTTCCACGAGAAATAACATCACATCTTTGCACTGATTTGCGTTCAACGTGATTACATTTAGATAACGTTCAGCCTTCAGTCCTCTGGGGAGAACATGTTTAGCTACTAAAGATTTGTTGACTTTTGTTAATCTGTTACACAAACACCTGAAAAACTGAATCATCAACAAAAAGTACGTTTTTATTAAGCTCTAAATGTTATGATTTGAATTCCTCTTCCAGGTTGGTGGTGGAAGATCATCATTGTGATCGTGGCTGTTCCAGCACTCATAATAATCTTTGCGCCTGTCAGCTGGAAGATTACATTGATGCTCTTTTGCCTCTTCAGAACCTCAGACGGATGAAAACATTGTAAGTTTTATGGATAAGAAGACAAACTTTTTGACAGTAAACAGTTGAATCAGATCAAACTTAAATAGAAAGAGATGACGGGAGACGGGGAGAGAGGATGAAGGGATGAAGGGAGAAGTTTTCAAAGAATTGAGGGGTGGTTGAAGGGATGTAGGTATAGTGAGGTTTAAAAGGATGAAGGGGCAAAAGGAATTAGGGATGAAAGGTTTAAATGGATGAAGGGATTTAGGGAAATATGGATACAGGGAGGGGGGAAGGGTTGAAGGGATGTTTAAAGGGATGTCAGGAAAGAGGGATGTAGTGATAGACGGATGAATGGAAGAAGGGAAGTGGGCAATGAAGGATGAAGCGTTCAAGGGTTTTTGGGAGGAAGGAATGCACTGATGGTGCGTTCAGGGTCTGCTGACTAAACTGTGAACTGTGTTTACTTCCTTTGAAACCAACTCAGTGTTGTTGTTGTTGTTGTTGTTGTTGTTTTCCTCAGGTGCGTTATGGTGTAGATCAGGGGTACTCAAATACAAATCTTAAAGGTCCAAAATAAATGTTTCAATAAGACAAAGGTCCGTTTATTACGGTCATTCAAACTTTTAAACAATTGCAACAAGATTCTTAACACGAGGTTGCAAAAACAAAAATAATCTGTATGCAGCAGTTTTCATTGTTATTGTGTCTGTGCTTGATCCCTCAGAGTCGCAGAGCTGCACAGTTATGAATAAAGGCAGCTGCACCCTCTTTCATTCAGCATTCCCATTATTGCTTTATAAATGTATTCCCCCTTGTGTGTCCACTGAGGTTCGTCAGGCCCAACACATCTTCAACAAACTCCCCCTTTGCCTCATCATAAAAACTCACAAACACCAGGAACTGAGCATTGTCAGTGGTGTCAGTGGACTCACCCACAGCTAAGGAAATGCACTGTGCATTTTCTATTCCATCACAAAGCTGATGAATCAAATCACCAGCCAGTATTTATGTTCTTCTGGTTGCTGTGGAATCTGAGAGGGGGATTTGCTTGATTTTATCTGTTATTTCCTCTTTTTGTTTGCCTTCAACATGGTCTCCATCACTTCAGTCATGCATTCTTTTATACTTCAGTTATTATCCAGTGGAAAGTCCTTACCTACTGGCCTAGTTCAATCAAAGTGGTTACTTTTTTTTGGCTGGGCAGTGTAGTTTTACACAACGTCTGATTTGACTTTCTCAGGACTTAAAACTGTTTTTTGGGGGCAGACCCCCTCAAAGAAAAAAATATATTTACACACGTAAGGTCATCATCTTAATAGTTTTGTATGCTCATCCGTGAGCAGAGCATCAAGTTGACATGTCTATTACAGCTGAATGCGGCGATTACCATCTTGTTCAGCAAAACGCCTCACAAACGTATTAAGATCAACAGCTTTAGTGCGTTTTGATTCAATGCTGAGTACAGCCAAACTGACAGGCTCTTCTCTGTCATTGTAGAAAGCAAATACCTCATTCCTTCAGTGCTTGGGTCCGAATGCTTCTCGTTTTGCGCTGTCCAGTTCAAAATGAAATCGCCGGCAATCATATGTCCACGCTCGCGCCAGGACCGGGGGAGGGGTTACATGACGTGCATCTTGTGCTGCATTCACTTGCACTCGGACATTAGAGACTTTCTCTCATAAATGTCCGATGAGCCACAACTTTTCTTTCAAAACAAAGCTGCCAACTGGGGTGGCAGCTGGGGTGGCAAGGCCTATTTTTAGGGTGTCAGTTGCCACCCCGGTAGGTGAAACTAGGCTACTAGCTACAGTACAGATGGAACTAGATGAGCTGTTAACTCTCGCTCTGAATTGTTTTTGTTTTTGTTTTAATTCTCGCTCTGACTTAGACAGGTTGAAAGAGACACACACATTTTTTCCACCCGCATTCCGCGAAGACCCGCCCTACTGTGCCTCTGATTCGCAGATTGTTTGGGGGGAAAAAACGCTGACTGGATGCTGAATGTGATTGGACCAAAGCGTTGACACACACAGGTGGAACACAGTGGAACAGTCAGACATGCAGAGCGCTGTTTGCAGTGGACATAGCGGAGAATTTTGACTCGTTGCGAATGCGTTGTCGCGATGTCTCACATATAATACAGAGAGATCATACATATGAAAAGTATAATTTGCTCAGAGTCCGGAGACAGTGCTGGTTCGGTCCGGATCCGGACCGGAGTCCGTAGTTTGAGGATGCCTGGTGTAGATGATGGTACAGTGAACTATGAACACATCAGACCTCCTGATGGAGTTTGAGCAACACTTCTGCCTCCAACAGACTCCACTGATCAACAACGTCTACATCTATCATCAGGAGTGGAAGATTATACACTCATTCTGAATGACATATTATTTCATTTTAGTCTTGATCTAATAAACCACTGGATGTCACTGTAAACAGCTTTTAACTAGCTGATTTCAAGATGTACTGATTGTTTTTGAACGACAGCTTGAGCTCATTTTAACATCTCTGTGTTCAGAATTATTACTTTCATTCACTTTCATTGAGCTTTGCTTTGTGTTTTGATGTCCATTTGATTGAATGGATTTTCAGCCTTAATGTAAGGCAAGGCAAGGCAAGTTTATTTATATAGCACTTTTCAACACAAGGCAATTCAAAGTGCTTTACAAAAAATGAAAGACATTAAGAAAATGGCATTTAAAATCAGTCATTAAAAAGAAAAGCTAATAAAATAAACATTAAAAGAAAAAATACATGGATAAAAGTTACAGTGCAGTTTAAGATATGAATAGTTCAATTAAAAGCAGCGACAAAAAGAAAAGTCTTCAGCCTGGATTTAAAAGTAGTCAGAGTTGCAGCGGACCTGCAGGTTTCTGGGAGTTTGTTCCAGATACTTGGAGCATAATAACTGAACGCTGCTTCTCCATGTTTAGTTCTGACTCTGGGGACAGAAATGTAGAAAGTACGTTTTCTCTGTTATATCTGTTGACATTAGAATCTACTAATACAAAAAAATCCAACAATTGTTTTTGACTCTTTTTGGAAATAGTCTAAAGTAACTTTGAGAAGTTGACATTATACTTATGAGAGGAAGTATAAGCGTCACTTCTCAGCTAACACACTATTTTGGAAACATTTAATCAGAACAAGAGATAGAGGAAGCAGAGAGAAGCTTCTATTATCTTCCAGCTGAAAGTCTCAGAGCTTTTTGAAGATGTACTGATTGCTATTAGAGCTAAAGCAGCTTGAGCTCATTTGAATATCTATGTGTATAAAATCATTATTTTGATCCACTTTCATTTAGCTTAGCTGTTAACATGTGTTTTGATGTCCATGTGATTGAATGAGTTTTCAGCCTTAATGTAGAAAGTACGTTTTCTTGTTGTTATACCTGATAAACAGTGGCGTTTTTATATGTACAAAAGTGGCGGGGCACAAAAAACTTAGATGTCTATATATAAGCTTCTGCAGTGACGTGCAGTGAGGTTCATGGCTGGTGAGGCACTGGCACTGACTCTAAATCAAAATATAATATTATTTTCAAAAGCTTTTTTTGTCTGATGCTTCGATTAATTTTAAACAGACAGTTCAACAAAAGGATACCCAACAAATGTAATTTTATCATTTAAATATTGAATTGTTCTCTCTTAGTAAGATCCCATTTTCAATAAAATTGCGGTTTTACCTTGACTTTAAGATTAAGTCCATTTGCCTATCCTTCTGGACAAAAATCTCTATTACTATTTTGTAAAAGTCCTCCTTATGTTCTTGTAGTTTCAAAAGTCTATCATAAATCTAATCGATAGATTTATGATTCGAAAATGATAAAAGTAGGGTAGACATGTGGATATTATCCGGCTGAACAAAACATCTAACAGGTACGTTTCCCACAGATCTTATTTGGAGCTATTTTCTAAAATCCTATGGAGGAATCTCATTGCTTTTTTGTGGAGGGAACCCATGCGCAGCTTACTTCCTGGTTTTAGGACGCGTCTCTCGTCTCCTCTTCACACACCACACTTTTCGCAGCACACATACTTACAGCCAATCAGCTCTGAATTATTTGAGATGACGTATGGTGGGGATGGCAGCTCTACCCATAGATATATATATAAACAGGGTTATATATATATATATATATCTATGGCTCTATGCCCCTATGGTCATTATTTTTTTTTTCACACACATTAAATAGGAAAATACTCTGAGCATGCGCAGTGTAGTTTTTACAGTCACCGTTCACTTAGACAGAGAGAGGGAGGGGCAGGATCGGGTTTTGTCCCACATGGCTCTAAACAGCTCAATAGGCACACACTGTAGACACTAAATAGAAGAACACAGACTAAAACAGCAAGGTACAGACGAATCAGATGATTAAACATGATCTTAACATATATTTTATATATTTTCTTATTTATTTTTTTGTAATAATTATTTTTAATACTTTCTACTGACACTAGATGGGGCTGTGCCACCTGCCCCTAATGACCAGTCACCACTGCTGATACAACAAGACAATCAAATAATAAATGTTAATTAGACCCTCCAGAAAAACGCGGGCTAAAATCCTTGATTATGCGATTAAACATGTTTAATTTTTATGTGATTTTATGCTGTGAAATTGCGGGAAGTTGCGAAATATGCTAAATATTTTTTTTTGAAATATTGGGCTGTCTTATTTATTCTCTCTCACACACAACCTGCCACTAACGTTAAACCCCTTTACCATTCAACTACACATTCAATGTTTATTTATTGTAAAAGCAATTGGGCTATTTTAATCACACTCTCTCACACACACACACACACACACACACACACACTAGTGCTGTAGCGACGCGTCGACTTCAAAATCTCGTCGACGACAAATGTCCTCGTCGACGCATCGCCACACACACGTGGGTCACCCAAAGCAACAAGCAGTTCGTAATCGCACTTCAAACACAATGGAGACTGAAACGGCTACCACCTCCTCCTCACAGGATTGCGCACGAAGCCAAACAAAAACATCTCGCCCTAGGTCTTCAAAAGCATGGGAATACTTTAAATTTAGTCCAAAACGCAAAGGCATTGTTATTTGCAGTCTTTGCCAAATGGAGTTGGCATACCACACTAGCTATGTTGGAGCATTTAAAGCGGAGGCACCCCCTTGTCTCTCGTGAAGGGAACAATGATAAGTAAGTACTAACTTTGGCTAAATTAATTCCACGTTTGTGTAGTGTGTTGTGCAGCTTGAGTTCTGTGCACTTCGGTAGTGCTAACTATCTTATAGCTCTCCGTGCGGTTTGTTCGTTAATGTTAGCTACCTAGCTAGCGGCGCCAGTTGTGTGTTAGTTAACGTTTGTCAGCATTTAATGTTGGCTGGAATGGTAGCTAGTTTACGTCTGCAGTACACCGCTATCTAGCCACTACTAACCCGGAACAAACTAACTGCACAGAGAGCTAACTCATGTTGTGGTCCTTTACGAGTCAACCATAACATTAGACTAACGTTAGTCAGCTTATGGCGCGTTTCCACTGCAGCGGGTAGCTCGCTTTAAGCGTGCCGAGCCGTGCGGGGCCCGTTTTTGGTTGTGTTTCCACTTGGCCTAGTTTTGGCCCGGGGCTACTTTTTCACCTTTTTTCTGGCCCAACTAAATCGTGGTTCTAGGGCCAGGAACAACCAGGCTGAGTCGGGCTGAGTATGCTAAACTAGAGAGAAAATCGCTGGCAAGGGGGCTACAACTACAACAAGATGAACATATTTGACCGTGATTTAATTGTAATACACGTTTCAAAATGATGCCAAAGTAACAACATACTGATACCGGTTAGTAAAAACCATGAATTAATGCTTTGACAAGTCTGCAGACAGACAGCAGGCGAAAAACCCTTTTAAAATGCGTGTTTTCTAAATGTAGCTTGGCTAAGCAAACGTTATATATGCTCCGACCGTCCACACTAACAACAACGGCCTATACAGACATAAACAAACCAGCGACTGTATTCGCCATGACACAGGCAGTCTGTGGTTTGTACTTGTTTAACTTTTGTTTAGTTTCTGAACAGATATGAAGAGCTGTGAGCTCTGAGTGCTAAGAGCTAACGGCTGTGTTGTTTTTTGGGGCGCTCATTGAACAAAAAAAAACTATTATTAAGAATATTTTGGTATTTATTTGAGATAAATTACGTTTTTTATGAATCGAACAACAGAAAAATAATCGTTAGATTAGTCGACTAATCGATACAATAATCGCCCGATTAATCGTTTTCAAAATAATCGTTTCCCCCCAGCACTAACACACACACACACACACACACACACACACACTTATCCGCCTCATTCTGTTTTCATTTACTCGTTCGTTATCTGACCAGCTTCAATCTTGTAGGCTTCTCACCTCGTTTCTTGTAGCCCTCGAAAGGGTTTTGGAGGTCGATGCCTCGGTGAACGTGAGTTGTTTGGCTTTCTTGTCCGCAGCAGCAGAAAGCATTTTCGAATGTTTGAATGAATCAAAGTGGGTCGTCACCGTCGATGTTCTCTTATGCTCCAACACACAGTTGCACGGGGTGCAGAATAGTTTCCCCCCACTTTCGTGCAAGACATCGGGGAACTGCTTTGCCCCGTCTTTAGCAGAAATGTTCGTTGTAAATGAGATGGATTCGATTTTTTCATCTCTCTCGTGTGAGCTCCACACGTTCACTCTACGGTGTTGTTTACCTTCTGTGATGCGCGAGCTGATGACGTCGCATCATCAT
Source organism: Gymnodraco acuticeps (assembly GCF_902827175.1). Taxonomy (NCBI): domain Eukaryota; kingdom Metazoa; phylum Chordata; class Actinopteri; order Perciformes; family Bathydraconidae; genus Gymnodraco; species Gymnodraco acuticeps. Next base: position 387,994 of record NW_022992319.1, read on the forward strand.
CATCACTAGCCTACTTCACGTCAAGACGAGTTAACTTTTTTTTCCTCAACTTTGTGTGGAAAAAATGCGGGAATTATGCGCCCTTTTAAAAATCTGGTGATTTTGCTGATTATGCGGTAAATTATGCGATCACAAAATCACGTTTTTCTGGAGGATCTAGTTAATATTAATTCTACACTGTGTTCTGTGGTTCCTACTAACAGTGTCTTTATCATGAACGCAAGGTCATGATAAAGACACTGTTGTTTTCACTGGACAGGAAGGATATGTTATTTGTAATCTGGAAGTGAATTACTATTAACTTTTAACCTGATTACTTCACAAAATGTATTTGGTATCATTCGTCCGCTGGTATCTAATGTGCTTATATGGTTGTGTTTTTTATATGAATGTTATTACAGTAAACCCAAAGGAAGTGACATGCACTCATCTTGACTGAGTCTCTGCTGAGAGGAGAATTAACGAGAAATGTATATATAAGAAAAAAGAAGACGCAGCAACTTTGAGGAAGTGGCACATTTCTGATAATAGGAAGTACATTCAACATTTCTCTTTGAGAGGCAGCCGGTCTAGAGACTTACACGAATACAAGAGACACGATGGACGAGTTCAAACGGATTAAAATGTCTTCACTTCTCATTCTGCTGCTTCAGTTTACAGGTAAGAATTCCTACAAAATGTATTTATTTAGAAACATTAAAAAAGGTAATTTAGTCATCATGAATGTTACTTTATTACCTAACCTCCTTTTAACAAAGACAGAGAAGTGGTGTGTTTGTCTTCCAACGAGGGGAAGGCAACTTTTAGACACATAGGGAAACTTTTGTTGTGTCTTAAAGGAACATTTTTATTTCTCTGTATTCTTTATATTTCTCTCTCGTTTATTCAGGGGCTGCAATTGGACAGCGTAACCTCTACCTCTCTGTCAGAGTTGGAGATGAAGCCAATCTGCCGTGTAACAGTGTGATTCATGATCAGGATGAATGTGATGGTACTTCATGGTTCTTCACTGTTTCAGGAAGCACAGTAGAGCTGGTTAGAGGTGGGCAGATTGGTAACCATGCTCAATCAGACAGACTGAGACTTACGGATAATTGTTCTCTGGTTGTAAAGAAGGTCACAGAGGAGGATGTTGGTCAATACAACTGCAGACAGTACAACAAATCAAATCAACAGCAAGGTTCAGACTCTCTGGTTCTTCTGTCTGTTGTTACCAGTGAGTATTTCCATCATAATGTTTCCAAACTTTCTCTGTAGAGCAAAATACTAAAACATTACAATTATTATTATTACAGTGGTGAAGTTAATTATTATCTTTCTCTCACATATCTCCATCTTCAGTGACTGAGCATCAGAACAACGATGAGGTCATGTTACTCTGCTCTGTGACGACACGTGCAGGTTGTAGACACAAAGTGAAGTGGCTGCTTCAGACTCGAGATGCGGATAAAGATCACAGAGATATAAAGACATCAGCGTCTGACTGCAATGCTTCTGTGACATTTCCGACTTCTCATTATGGTTCCACACAAAGGTCTAAGTTATTTACTTGCGAAGTAACAGCTGATGCTTACAACGTGCAGACCTTCAGCTTTCAGTCCTCAGGTGAGAACATTTGTGATCAGATTGTTTAAAGTCACTTCAACGTGATGTGAAAAATTACATAAAAAGGGTGTTTATCTGATTTAATTAAGTTTAAACATTATGTCACAATATATGGTAAACATATTACTTCTGAAGAGTTGTGTTCATCTTTTTCAGATGGGGATGATCAAGCAGCAACAACAACAACAAATACATCAGGTCGCATCAACAACCAAGGTAAAAACTAGACAGTAACAGCAATCTTAAACAAAACTACTCGATGGTACCTCAAATATTTCGTATGTTGTTGTGGCGCTTCACATCTCCTCTTTGAGCTGCGGTGGAAATATCTGGAGAGAATTAGTATTTGGTCCTTTAATTAAGTGTTTTTGGTTTATTTTGTTTTTAATTAATGTTTTTTGGATGCAGTTTTTGTCCCAAAAGTAACTTTGATTTGGTATAAAGTAACAAATACATGTTTTAACATCTACATGTAATGTAAGTATCTCCGCTATTCACCTCACCTCCAATATCTCCCATTTATTATAGTTTCAGTTTGCTGGTTGTACCTGGTTGTGGCTTTGGTTCTCGTAGCACTTCTAATAACCATTGTGGCTTTCATCACATGGAGGAAAATGAAAGGTGAGAGAATATATATGACACTTTTTGTAAACAATCATTTATTTCATAAAATCAAATGTAGAATGTGGAAATTAAAGTCAACCCCCTCTTGTCTGTGTTTTCAGGGAAGGAAGCACGGGAAAGTGACAGTGTTGTGAGTTCTCAAATATATTTTTCTATTTAAAGTTGAAAAAAGCAAGTGTTTCATAACCGTTAGTGGCTGTGCTGTAATTAAACAAAGGGCTTGCATTCGCTAAGGTAAAGGAAGTGATTAGGAGTAAAAGCAAGACGGGCTGTAAACTGATGTTTGGGATTTACTTGTTTAACATGAGCACCTTACATTACAGCCTCATAAATGAATACAGGACATCATAATCATATTTTCCTGTAGTGTGTTATATAGGATTTAGTGCATATCAATGGTCTGCAAAGGCTAAAATCCCTGTGTTCCGTTCAGAGGGAGTTTTTTTCCCCACACACCTCACTATGTAACACATGCGCTACTATTGTCCAGCGCTCAAATACTTTTTACTTGATAGGCGAAGGGGCGGGACATCTCTAAGTGGTTGACCAATCACAACAGAGCTGACCAGCTAACCAATCAGAGCAGACTGGGCTCTGGTTTCAGACAGAGGGGGAAAAGAGGTGCTGCAGCACAGGCAGTATGAGAACAATAAAGAGCTTTTAGAACATTAAAGCATGGAGACATGGAGAGGACTCTTTAAAGTAGAGACACTACATACTGATATACACCTGAATATCAGCAGGAGAGGACTCTTTAAAGTAGAGACACTACATACTGATATACACCCGAACATCAGCAGGAGAGGACTCTTTAAAGTAGAGACACTACATACTGATATACACCTGAACATCAGCAGGAGAGGACTCTTTAAAGTAGAGACACTACATACTGATATACACCTGAACATCAGCAGGAGAGGACTCTTTAAAGTAGAGACACTACATACTGATATACACCTGAACATCAGCAGGAGAGGACTCTTTAAAAGTAGAGGCACTACATACTGATATACACCTGAACATCAGCAGGAGAGGACTCTTTAAAGTAGAGACATTACATACTGATATACACCTGAACATCAGCAGGAGAGGACTCTTTAAAGTAGAGACACTACATACTGATATACACCTGAACATCAGCAGGAGAGGACTCTTTAAAGTAGAGACACTACATACTGATATACACCTGAACATCAGCAGGAGAGGACTCTTTAAAGTAGAGACACTACATACTGATATACACCTGAACATCAGCAGGAGAGGACTCTTTAAAGTAGAGACACTACATACTGATATACACCTGAACATCAGCAGGAGAGGACTCTTTAAAGTAGAGACACTACTGATATTAACCTGAAAATGAGCATATCCTCTGAAATATTCAAAGATGCATTGTACATGTTAAACTGATGTTGTTTTGATTATTCTCTAATGTGAATGAACTGAAGTGTTTAATGCTTGTTGTCCAGGGTCAGACCTCAAACCCTGCAGTTAATTCTCCAGAGACCAACCCGGCCACAGTAGGCGCTTTCACACCAAGTACTTTTCCCAGGAATAGTTCCCGGACCTTAGTTCCCCGGAAATCTTTAGTTCTGAATTCTAGTAGATCGCGTTCACACTGGAATAAGTCCCCGAGGGAGGATTAGGCAAATGAAGCCGCTGACATCACTTCTTCTTCTGCTTTGGGTTTAAAGGGATGAAGGTGTGGGATGAAGGGTTTTAGGGAAAGATGGATATAGGGAGGAGGGATGAAGAGTCGAAGGTATGTAGGGGGGAAGGGTTGAATGGATCAATGGATTACAGAGACAAGGGATGAATGGAAGCAAACACAGATGGATGAAATCAATATGAGTTTTTACATCAAAATACTGAACTGTTTTGACTCTCTCTTCATTATGAACTGATAAACACAGACACAAAGTGCAGAGAGACCTAGATCTGAATCAACACCTCTTTGAACCTGTCAGTAACAACTGAACATGATGAGTTCAGACTAAAGGACTGATTCCCCTGAATTACATCACAGAGGATTTCCCACCTTCACACTAGTGGCTTTTAGCAATGCTAATAGTTCTGTTGTTTTAGAAAACAATGTGTTTGTTACTGTGAATAATGTGCAGGATCAAATCTAGTTTCAAAGCAAACTGTGCAGAAGTCAGAAGATTAAATCAGATCAGACGGGAACTGATGGTGCGTTCAGGGTCTGCTGACTCAACTGTGAACTGTGTTTTCTTCCTTTGTAACCAACTCAGTGTTGTTGTTGTTGTTGTTTTCCACAGGTGCGTTGTGATGTAGATGATGGTACAGTGAACTATGAACACATCAGACCTCCTGATGAAGTTTGAGAAACACTTCTGCCTCCATCAGACTCCACTGATCAACAACGTCTACATCTATCATCAGGAGTGGAAGATTATACACTCATTCTGAATGACATATTATTTCATTTTAGTCTTGATCTAATAAACCACTGGATGTCACTGTAAACAGCTTTTAACTCTTGTTTCCTTCCTTATATTGTCTTCAGGTTCAGAGCTGATTTCAAGATGTACTGATTGTTTTTGAACGACAGCTTGAGCTCATTTTAATATCTCTGTGTTCAGAATTATTACTTTCATTCACTTTCATTGAGCTTTGCTTTGTGATGTTCATGTGATTTCATGGATTTTCAGCCTTAATGTAGAAAGTAAGTTTTCTCTGTTATATCTGTTGACATTAGAATCTGCAAATAAAAAGAAATCCAACAATTGTGTTTGACTATTTTTGGAAATAGTCTAAAGTCACTTCTCTGCTAACACACTATTTCATCAACATTTCATCAGAACAAGAGATAGAGGAAGCAGAGAGACGGAGAATCAAGATGGATGAGTTCAAACGGATTAAAATATCTTTATTTCTCATTCTGCTGCTTCAGTTTACAGGTAAGAGATGCAGCACTCACAATAATCACTGTGGCTTCATCAGACTGAAGAGGACTCAAGGTGAGGACACTACACTTCTATCAAGAAGAGGGAGAGAGGGATTAAGGGAGGAGTTTTCAAAGAAGTGAGTGGGGGTTGAATGGATGTCGGTAGTGAGGGATACAAGGGAAAGATGGATATAGGAAGGGAGGGATGAAGAGTCGAAGGTATATGTAGAGAGAGAAAGGATCAATAAAAGGGAGGAATGAGTGAAAGAAGGGATTTAGGGAGGTAGGGATATAGGTAAGAAAGTGATGAATGTAGGGAGGGAGGGAGAAATTAAGGGTCAAATGGATGTAGGGAGGTGGGGATGAACAACCAAAGGGATGTAACGGTGAGGAAGGGATGAAGAGAGTGAGGGGGCAGGGATGTAGGTAAGGAAGTGATAAATTGATGTGGGAAGGGAGGGATGATTGGGTGAAGGAATTTAGGAAAGAATGGATGCATTTTCGAAGAATTTAGGGTTGAAGGAATGTGGATATAGGGGGATGAAGGGATAAAGGGATTATAGGGAGGAGTAGATATTGGGAGTGAAGGACTAAGAGTCGAAGGTATGTAGGAATGAAGGGATGAACAAGTCCTCCAACTCATACGACCAAATATGTCGATTGTTCAAGCGCTTAATACGACCTATAATCACGTTTTAAAGTATTCGCCCTCTAGTGCTCCCGTTGAATGCAAACGTTACAGATGGTCGTTTATTCACAAATAACCCTCTGTAAAATCCTAAATTGTAGGATGGTTTGGCCATTACAACGCTTTTTGATTAGATTTCTAGCAAGAAGTGTAGATTGTAGGCTACTTTTAGAATCCACGTCCAGTCGATATGTAGGATCTATAGTTTGATAGATATTACGAAGATGATTTGAGGTATGCGGCAGCCTCCATGTAAAGTTACGGGTTGAAAACAGTATTTCCGGTCTCAACGTTTTCATAATAAAACCAATGATCAAATGATTTAACTGTGATATCTGCAGTACTCATCCACTAAAAAACATTAGTTTATCCTAGTTAGTTATACAACATTTATTGATTTAAATTGTGTACAATTATTTTGTGTTTATCCCATAGGTTTTTCTCTTTCGATTCTGAGAGACACATTTATTTTTTCAGAGGTTTTAGGCTAAAATCACGCCGCTTGTTTTAGCCGCAATGCATGTTGGGATATGGTGTTTATGCGATATGAAATCGGAAAACATTTAAAAAAAATTAAGTAATACTTTATTCCGAGTGTTATTGCTTTTCTCTTTGGAAGTCATCACATACGGCATTGTAATACACGGTTCGGCTGCATTAAACAGGGGCGTCGCCTGGGGTAGGCATCCGGGGCTTTAGCCCCGGATGTTTTTTCTTTAGCCCCGGACAAATTCTCCCTCAATAATATAATACATTAACCTACTTTACCTATAGGACGGACGGCAGAAATGTAATTTCCCATGTTCAGTGAATGCAACACAGAGGCAGACGACGCCACCAGACCAATCAGAGAGTTGCATGGAAATAAACGTGTTTTATTGGCTGACAGGTACTTACATCTCCTCTGTGACAATGTTTAAACTTTAAACTTTAAACTGTCAGCCCCGGACGCGGAGATTCTGAAGATTAGACATTTCTTTAATAAAAAAGACGGCAATTCTCAGGTGGTGGCTCACACAACAACCCCAGAGCCAGATGAACAAGGTATGTACCTGTCAGTAAACTTACAAGTTATGCGAACATGTAAGCAAAGCATACATTATAGCTACGTTGACGTTAATTTGAATCGCGCGGGTAAGCTAAACCGTTAGCAAGTAGCTATAGCTAGCCAGATATATTAAATAAACACTTAGTCATACAATCTAAATGTTGTGTTTTTTAGCGTTACTTGGTGATTTCAAAGAAAGCTCTCTGGGAAATGTTGACTTACTGTCTGTGTTCGACATGAAGCTAGAAGCTACCTTACAGTAGTACACAGTTGATCCTGATTCCTGAGTCCTGTCAGTTAAAGTGTTTCATAGTTAGCTTAGCTAAGCATCAACCTAGCACTGAAATATATATATATATATGGATGTTATGTGACAGTATTTCTGAGAAAAAGTCAGCTGAAATGGTGGCATAGTTGCCACTGCTTTACGTGTCGACAGCATGTTTGAACGTATTTGCAGCAGTAAATGTGGCTGTCTGGCCACTGACGTTGCCATAACAACACCTGCATTTAAATGTGCAACCTCTTTTTGTGACAGATTTTGCATGAAAATATAATTCTTCTGATTTATATTTCCTATTGACAGCTAGTTTCTATGTGAACATTATGAGATGGACAGCCAGCTAACAAGCTTTTTATACAAATATTTCAGATCAAAGGGAAAGGGAGCAAGGGACACTAAGCTCCCAAATATTAAGCCTTGACCCGCATCTTAAAATTGATATGATCAAAAAATGATCTGCATTGTCGGAGGCCTTTTTTCCTCATTATCATGTCAAATTGTACAGCTTTCCTTAGTGTTGAATGCAGAAAGATGACTATATTAGAGTATTAAGTGAAAATGACTATATTCAAGTTTTAAGCAAATATATTAAGTGAATTACTCAAACTGCATTTGTATAGGAATGATTCTGTCCTATTGGCAGATAACTACTCTAACAGTGACAAGAGATGTAAATTTAACTATTTTAAATTGGTTAGTATTACATTTTGTGACAGTGTGGTGACACTCATTTTAATGAAGACAAATGTGTGTATCTTGAAATTCATTTATTTGACAGAGCTGGAAACTGATACATACTTGTTTGTGTTTACCCACAGTCATCACAGATGAGCCAAACAGAGGATGAAGAAAGGAGAACAGGAGAAAGGGACACACAATAAGGAGAAACAACAGACAAGAACGACAATGGAGACAACAATGAACAGGAACACCAGAACAGACAAGAGTCAATGGGTAACATGACTGATTTAGGGACTGCAGATACAGGGCCAAGGCAAGTGAGACACCACTGCTTTCCATCCAGCATGTTTGGCCAGCAAAAGAGATCATTTCAACCGCAAACAGCAAGTGATGAGGGATTATTATTTCTTCCTTCCATCCCTTTTTTCTGTTTAATCTGATTACTAACTACTTCTAATAATTTGACATAGTTTATGATTTAATTGGAAAATGAAGTGTTTTTAAATAATAAACCCGTTTCTGATTCTGATTCTTTGATTTCTTTTTGACATATGGGTGTTGAGAGATGTATCCATATCTCTTAATGTTGCTCTCAAAGTGCACAAGATTGATGCTTTTAACTTCAGTATTTAAAAAAAGTCTTCCTTGGGGACCCCAGAGGAGGTGAGTTCCCCCCAAAATAGCACCTTATCTCTGCTTATGTAACTCCGGTGTAGTGTCCCCTCGTCAACAGATCACTCAGAGCTGGTGATTACTTTCCTGCATTTCAATGGACAGCATATAAAAAGGACACGTGAGCTGCATTGCTTAAGAGATCCTCTCATGCTATCTCTTTTACAAAATAAGTGTCCAGTCAACAACAAAACATCAGTGATCGTATAGTGGTAGTATATTTTTCACAAGCAATGTGAAACATTAAACTTATACAAACTGGTGTACAAAACTCACATACCTGCGTTGATCTCCTGGAGTGTCTCTACTCTTTCTTCTCCACATCTCTTGTCCACCATCAGAGATTGCAAACATTTCAGAAACAACTAGAGGTAGGGGACAAACAACTTGTTCGCTGGGCATGTCAAAAACCTCCCTGCTTTGATCAAGACTTTAGGGAGCCTTTCAGCCCCTCTAGTAAAGGGACTGGAAAGCAAGCTTTGCAAATTCAGTACCATCTACATGCTTGTCCTGTTCCAGACACTGCTCTCAACCACTCAGGGCCTGCACAAATACCTGCAGAAAGAAACAATTGACTTGGTGCAGGCAGTAGATTACAAAACAGCAGTTGAGAACACACTGAAAAGTTACCAAAGTAACGAGAAAGCACATGAGGTCTATGACAAGACCAAGGCCCTGTGCAATGATCTTGATATTCCCGAAACTGAGACACAGAGGAAGAAGCGTAGAAACATGGAAGACTTTGTAGTCGAGGCATCATGTGGAGCAATGTGAAACATTAAACATAAATAAACTGGTGTACAAAACTCGCATACCTGCATTTCAATGGACAGCATAAAAGGACTCGTGAGCTGGGTTCTGGTGCTCAGATTAGCTATTGATGATCACGTTGATAAATCATATAAAATAAATAGCCAATCACACTAAAAACATGTTGCTGTGACTGTGAGCATTAAACAATTAACATTAAACTAAACAAACACAACAGTACGTTATTGTCCTTATAAAATAAAAACATACATTTTGTCCACCGAGATAATACAGGCACCTTACCCTCAAGAGATCCTCACGTGTTATGAGAATCTCCCACAATCCATTGCCGTAACAAAGCTAATGCAGGCACACGTTTGTGACACCAGATGGCGCAATTGTGTATGTGCGTGTGGGGAGTCTTGCAGTAGAAAATGTGACTGTAGCGCCGCCACTGTGGGCTAAGCCCCGAATGTTTCCAGGTCCAGGCGACGCCCCTGGTTCTGCCCCTGGTTCTGTCCGTCATAACGTGGAGACTGCATTAATGCCAGATGTCCGGACTGCTGGGGAAGGTTGAGGGGAGGTGCGGGCTGGGAGAAGGGGGGCTGGGTGAGGGGGGGCTGTGTGTGCTGCTGGACCCCCCACCGCTTACCACATTGTCCTGCCCAGTGATCGGTTTCTCCGCAAACATGACATGGCATCAACTTTTTGGGATTTTTGTTCTGCTGCTGTCTGCTCTTATTATGATAATCCTGTGATCTCCCCTGATTTTGATACTGCTGTGTGTGGTTTTGTCCCTGCGTTTGATAAGCCTGGGTGTTTTGAGGCAATTGTTGAAGCAGTTGTGAAATTCTGGGAGTAAGAAATATTTGGCTCCTATGCGACGCACGCATTGTGGCGATAGTCGCTTTCCAAGATTTAATTTGCCATTCGGGAGTCGACATCATGTAGGCCTGAGCCGTTTCTGGGATTAAATTATGTAACAAGGTCTGTATGGCAAACAAATCATTACCGTCTCTTTTAATTCCCGCATTATTATCCCACACTGTCATGAAACGCTGGATACATTCTGGGACATTTTCCGCTGGGTCTTGTACACATGCCGTCACTTGTGAGAAATCTGTGTGAGTTTTAGCGCATGCTTTGATAGCCAATGCGGCGACGTTTTGTATCCACATGTCTCGCGTCTGTGTCGGGGGCCAGTCCCCTGCGGCTGTACACTCAGGAAATTTAAACTCGTCTCTGCACGTGGGCCAATCTGCCTTGTATGTTAAGATTATCAGCTGTTTAACATCATGAACCAAACAGTTATAAACTGAACCAATATTAGTCAACCATGACAGATACTCATCTGGACTTTTAGTGGGACTGGGAGCGTGGTTAGTGACATCAATGACCTCAGCGGGTGTCCAGGGTTTGCAAACTGGAACATCTCCTATCAGAATTTTCGGGGCGGTCACACTTTCTTCAGAATTATTATCCTGAGATGTTTGCTTTGTCGTGTACATTTTACGCTGGACATTATTTGGAAAACTGCTGCCGTACGGTGAACCTGGGTAATCTCGTAAAAGGAGTGGCTGAGTGCGAGGAGTGGGGGTCAATGGCGGACTGCCATGTGAAACATTCCCCTCCCCCGCTGCTGCCCTCTGCTCGGCGTGTGCCGATTCTAATTCTCCATGTTGTCCTATCTGATATCTCAACTTATTTTCATTCATGATAGCTGCAGCTGTTATTAACAGATCATCATCGGAGTTTCTCGCAACGGGATTTGAAAGTTCTGTCGCGGGAATTATTTTCGTACAGAGAGATACAGCCTGCTCTCCGTCCAACAGCCCTGCGTCTGTCAAAATACAAATGAGCTGAGATGGGGTTGGAGTTTTACCTTGTCTTTTAATCCAATCATAAATTATGGATTTTGCAATGTCTGGAACATTCTCACCGTGTCTTTCCCTGAATCTGGACATGTTTTCTGATCTCACATCAAAAACAGCCTCTAGGCTAAGCAAATGAAAACTTTTTGCACATTGAGAAACTTTATCAATAAGCGCCTTGAGCTCAATGGAGCCTCGCTCGCTGCCAACAGATTTTGCATTTTTCCTTTCTTCATAACCCCGCTTTTCTGCCAAAGTCATCCAGGCTTTCACACATTCTGTCATGTATCCTTGATCCCATGAACAATTTGAATTATCTTCCACCAGTTTAAATGCTTGCCACAACACGGCCATATCAAAACTACCTGTCAGAGTCCAATCAAATCGAATCAATCCTTTCTGATTAATCTGTTGTGAGTGTTCGCAAAGTAACGATGTAAACGGCATAACTTTAGACCAATCCAAAGTTCTTCCGACAATTCCAGACGGCATGTTTGGAGAAAACAAATGCGTGTAGTGGTTTTCTGCAATCGGGTTTTTTTTAAGTGTCTTTGTGCGTGAAATGGCTTTCCTCTTACCAACTGAATCGTTTGTGGAGGCAGTATTACCCATGTTTAACGGTTAGTACAATAAAACAAACACTGCAATTAGACAAACAAACATGTACTCGCAACAAAATCAGTGCCCTGGCCAAAAAATCATCCAGTTTAATTTAGTCCGAGAATTACGGAAAACGTCAACGGGAGCACTGAAATATCTGTTTAATATGGGCTCTTCTCAGCCATATTCAATCTGTTGATGAGCAATAAACGACCTTATTCTCAATCAAAACCACTATGCAAATGTAGTGGTAAAACTGCTCAACCGACCGAGAGCAGCGATTGTTTTAATTAATTCAGTGGTTTTTTTTTTTTTGGTTTTTTTTTTTAAACAACAGCCAATTCAATAATCCGTTAGTTTATTAAACACAGTGTGAACGTAATATTCTGCCACGACCCTTCCCATTTAATAGCTCAATTTAGTTCTTGAGCTTATGGTGTGATTAACAGAAAATACAAGTCTGTGTTCTTAAACATTACTCGTGTGCCGCTCACCACAGGGGGGGGAGGGGAATTCGCCCTCCCTCGTGCAGGCCTGAGCAGACACCCGAAAACGGATTGGTCTGATTTAAACCCGTTGAAATCTCCAGAATTCGGCAATTTGTTTCAATTACAAATCCTCACATTGCTTTTTTTTTTTTTAAAACAGAGGTTCCACCTTGCTGATGCTTTCCTTAAGGTCTCTCCGAATATTTGCAGTGTGTGATTGTCCAGTAATTTAATTCTAGAAACCACACACAGCGGAAATCGTTAAAAGTCGATGTTCCGAGGTTATTTATTAGCCCCAAATATTCTTATTGTTTATACATGAGCTGTGCTTGCTTTTGTTGGCACTTGCCCCAGCAGCATTCACAGGAAGAACCGGCCAAGATAGAAATCCCCTTTTGACACCGATTCCTCAGGTTATAATTAAGCCTTCAAATGTACAGTGGAGAGACCAAAACAAATTGCACTCGCGCAGTTTCACAGATAATTTTGATACCGTCAATCACAGAGTCTGGTAAGGCAGTTGTTCAAATAGATTTGAAAAAAAGCACTTACCAGCCTTCTGAAGAAATCTCGGCATCCTATTCGTAGACGCCAAAATGTGAAGGTAAACTTCTGTTGTTGCAATGTTGAGGTAGAATGAAGGAGTCTGGAACCGTTGTTAGCCAAAAGCACTGAAGAGTTTTATTGATCACAGTACAGACAATAACGGCCGGGGAGATCACTTAGTTGCACACCGTCCCGTGTTTCACCAGCGATCTCTGAACCAAAAGACACAAAACATCTAACCAACACGAGGAGAGGCGGGCTTCCAGAAAGCCCGCGTATAATCAATTAGCCGATGCAAGACAATGATCTGCTTGTCTCAAAGAGATGCTGCTAGATCTCAAACCCCCCCACGGATATCGGAGAAGCGTTTGACCTGTGACCTCAACCTACAGAGAAGTCTCTGACTGACTACAAGCAGATGTTTGCAGTATCACAGACTCTAAGGAACCATAAAAGACTCTATAAACAGATCAGATGAAAATATTCTCTTACATCTGCCATAGATATTTATTTATAGAGCCCTGATCAGAAGACTTCTGGACAAACAGGAAGAACTGCCGCCGAAACCGAATATGTGTCGTGAATCATAAATATATCAGCAATTAAACAACATCTTCCATTTATTTTCACACAATACGTCTCCTTGCAGTATCAACACTAATTTGGCTGACTTTTATATTTGATCCAATTAGTAGATAGTCTGTATTTACACCATAACGGTGCACAGCTGATAGAAAGGGACTTTGTTGTAGTTTTTAAAGACATTGCTGATTTTCTGAACTACCTTTCCAACTCCTCATGCAGTTGACTGTTACAGGTCTACACAGGTTCATGGTACAATGCATAAGCTTCACATCGAGAGACTGAAACTGTATTTTCCTTTACCATTCTGTTTTAATTTCACAATAAAGTGAATAGTCATATTATGTTTGATATTATTATGTTTTATTAAATAGACCACTGTTTTTTTAACCCACACCGCCTAGTGGTTAAAGCACGTTATTAAATGTTGTTGTTGAATACGTTTTATTTGATGAAAACATTGAAATATTAAGAGTAGCCTACATACAAAATTGAAAATATCAAGAAGATACTGTAGTGATCTCTACAATAAAACAGTTTAGTGCAGGACGTCCAAAGATATTAACAGGAGGATGTGAAAAACAGACAAACTGATAAGGCTTTTTCTTTTGAATAAGAAAAAAACGTTGGGGTAATCCACAGATAAATATGAAGTCTGACAAAGTAATTAACGTCTAATATGTTGCATAGTTTATTTTGGCACTTGACAATCACCTTCCCTGAATTTTACTCAGGTGTAACTAAAGTCTGATTTAAGGGTTGTTTATATTTCACATCATTAATCAGAATCTGCAAAGTAACTAAAATAAATGTAGTGGAGTAAAAATACCAGGTTAACCTCTGAATTGTAGTGGAGTAGAACAAAGTAGTACATGCTGCTGTAACAAAAACCTTCCCCAACTTGGGATCAATAAAGTATCTTATCTTAAGATGATCGATGGCTTCTACCATATTTGCAAATGTTGCGTCTGAACCTATACAAGTGCTTGTTTCAGGCTTATCAATGAACAACAGGAGGGGTCACAGACATAAGACCAGCTGTTAAATAAAGCTCTTCTGACCTTAGCTGTCATGTGGGTATATTAATGCTGCCCATTATGAACACAAGCAATTTTCACCCATTTATTAATTATATGTTTTAAATTTGATAACACCAATGTGTTTTGTATCCCCTAAACCTCCAGGGATGTATACAGTTTAATACTGGCAACTTATAATTGTGGGAAATACGAAAACGTCTTTTAAAACAATTCCCAGAGACATGTTGCGAAACACACAATAGCCAGCATGTGTAATTCTGGTGGGGGGAGGGGGGGGGGGGAGGGGCTGGACCCGTCCAAGTCCAGTTTTGGATAGTCTGCCGTGGTTCCATTTCACTTCAAAGAGCTGTTTGACGCTCGGTGTAACCTTGTCGCACTGCCACTCCAACATCCAATCACAGAGCTTGAGGACTGATCACGGGGTTTGTAAAGCAAAGTGGATGTTGTAGTCCCAAACGATAGCTGGGGATTCTGGGTAGTGTAATGTCTTCGGAAACTCTGTAGTGTCTAAACTCTGAAAAAAGTATTTGTTTCTCCGAATCGAAGGTTAAAAACCCAGGTAAGCTTTCTGTTAAAGTCATGATATAGTGAAGTTGTTTCATGAGCATTGTGTTGCATGGATATCATAACATTCAATCAATCAATCAATGTTTATTTATATAGCCCAATATCACAAATGTTACATTTGTCTCAGTGGACTTCACAGTTTGTACAGAATATCAGTATGACAACACGACACTCTCTGTCCTTACACCCTCACATCGTACAAGGAAAAACTTCTGGAGAAAACCCACAGTTTAAAGGGAACATGGGAGAAACCTCAGGGAGAGCAACGGAGGAGGGATCCCTCTCCCAGGACGGACAGACGTGCAATAGATGCCGTGTGTACATTGAAAAGATAATACATTTGCAACATAGGTAGTCCAAATGTTTGGAAATGCATGTGTGTACAATAGGAAGATGGATCCACGAGGATATCCATCCAGGACTCATGATCCAGGACCACAGCCACGACTCAAGATCCAGAGCTCGCGATCCAGGACACAGGACCGCAGGATCATCCATGACTCCGGATCCCGGCGTATATAGAACACCAAAAAGAAAGACATTTGGGGAAGCTGGGTTAATCGGAACATGAGAGTACACAGGTATAGACAGAGAGAAGGAAGAAGTAAGATGTCCCCTGACAAACTAAGCCTATATCAGCAAAACTAGGGGCTGAATCTAATCAGCCCTAACTATAAGCTTTATCAAAAAGGAAGGTCTTAAGCGCACTCTTAAAAACGGATAGGGTGTCTGCCGCCCGAACATAAACTGGAAGCTGATTCCACAAATGTGGAGCTTGATAAGAAAAGGCTCTGACATTGCATTTACTGCCGTTATTACAACCTTTTATAAGTGAAATGTATGTGTTGTCCTTTAGCTTTGAGGTTGATGGTTATTATATGATGATGATGATGATGATGGTGATGATGATGATGATGATGATGAAGGTGATACAGTGACCTACAGCACTGTGAAAGCTTCTTCTTCTGATTGAGCCTCCGCTGATCCAAACAACCTGTACGCTACCACCAACTAACCAAACAAATGAAACCACAGAGCATGTCATTACAATTTTTTTACATCAATAACTGTCACGGATTAAGGTTTTTTTAATGAACTTTTTGTGACCATTTCTGCTGTTAAACCCATTTTGTCCAGAAGCTGATGCTGTAGGCTAACCAGTAGCACAATGTAAAAGCAGAAGTACTAACAATAGTGCAAGTGGTGCAATAAGTACTAGTATCCTTTGCCTGAGTAATAGTGTGTATAGAATCTTTTTTAAATACTTGTTTCAGCTTAAGGAAGAGGAGTATGTCCTCAACACATTAAGGAACACTTCATGATTCAGCTCATCAGAAACATTCAAAAATCATCTATAGAGATACAGGGTATAACTATAAGGAAAGAGGAAGCAATTTCTGATCTGTATTTAAAACTGGCATATAAATAAAGTTTGGTCAAAAGTACAAAATCTGTCTCTGAGATGGAGTACAAGTTGCATACAATGAAAATATTCATAGTAAAGTCCCTGAAATTTGAACAAGAAGTAAAGAACTTGAGTAAATACTTAATTATATCTCCACCGCCAGTAAAAAAATATCTAGATGTAACCGATGTATAACTTCACGTATTTATTTATCAGTAAAATCATTTTTGTCCATACTTTCTTTGTAAAACTGCCACTTTATTTTTTAGATGCTTTTATTTTGAAAAGTACGTTTT
Organism: Gymnodraco acuticeps; assembly: GCF_902827175.1. Classification (NCBI taxonomy): domain Eukaryota; kingdom Metazoa; phylum Chordata; class Actinopteri; order Perciformes; family Bathydraconidae; genus Gymnodraco; species Gymnodraco acuticeps. The sequence continues at coordinate 404,648 of NW_022992319.1, forward strand.
ATTTTGATACTCTTGGCATCGGCACATTTCTGCAGACTGGGGGTTGTTTTTTTTCAATTTTAAGAGGGATAAGTAAGGTAAGGCTACCGTGACGGTTTGATTCAGAAGGAGTTTAATGTATAAGATCCCTGATGTTGAGGTGACCAGAATGTTTATTTCCACTGTGTACAACATGTTATGAGGGACCCACAATCTATCTTTATGCAAGGGATAATGTGCAGCCAGGCGGTCTCCATGGGGAAAAGAACACCTGAATCTAGATCCCTCTGCAGGTGGTATTTTAACTATATTTTGATGCTAATACTTTTGCACTTTTACTTGTAACATTTTGAATGCAGGACTTTTTATTGTAACCGAGCATTCCTACCAGAGGTGGGGACTCGAGTCACATGACTTGACCTTTATACAGTCTATGGACTTGACTCCAGTCAGACTCGAGTCGCATATGTTTTGACTTGAGACTTGCTTGACTAACATTGATAAAACTAAAAGACTTGACTTGACTTTGACTTGGTATTCATGACTTGAGACTTGACTTAAGCTTGAGATAGATGACTTGAAAGGACTTGACTGTTTAAAATAAAAATATTTGCGTTTGTTTTTGTAGTGAGATATTACGTTTAGTTTTTTCGAAAAACTTGATTATAGCCCCATGCGCGCAAACCTGGCAACCCACTAGAAGGCAGGAGTCTCAGTTAACATGGCAGCGGCTAGCGTCACTCCACAAATAGTGAAGTTTGGATTCAAGGATTATGTTGTCGATGACGGTAATAAGAAGAGAACAGCGGTATGCAGGGTCTGCAGCATAAAGATCAGTGACACGACCACCACAACATCCAACTTCATTCGTCACTACAAAAAAACCACAGAGAAAGGTGCGAGCATGTGTTGTGTTAGCTAGAAAGCTAACGTTAAGTTTAAGCTACGTTAGACTTGGTTTCAAATCGATTAAGCAAAGAGAAGACAACACAGTAAATGAACACTAGAACCGCCAAGGGATTCATTTTGACTAACCCTGATGCTGACGGGCTGTCGAGAGAGAGAGAGAGAGAGAGAGAGAGAGAGAGAGAGAGAGAGAGAGAGAGAGAGAGAGAGAGAGAGATGCGCCTCGTTTAACAGTAACTGTAACGCCATTATTTTTGGCAGTAACTAGTACTCTAACGCATTACTTTTTAAATTCAGTAACTCAGTTACCGTTACTACATGGTGCGTTACTCCGTTAGTTTTTTTATATAGTCAACAGCCAGGCGAACAGAGATGACTTGAGTAAATGTACTTAGATACTTCCTGTGTCACATGCGGAGATGGGCTGTGGGCGTATTTGTGTTGTTTACTAACAAGACTGTCATGGCGGCGGCGGAGCTCAAGTCTAGTTTCTCCACCTGGAGATATTCTCACTATTTCACTTTTGTCGAGCACAAAGAAAAGAACGTTTTAGTTAAATGTAAGTTGTGTCTTGGCGGGTCAAATATCCTATCTACTGCCCAAACCAGTAATTCAAATCTCTTAAAACATCTGCAAAAACAACATGCTGGGGCGAAGCTAGTAGCTAAGACCACAGAGACTCAGCCGACGCCACTCCACCTCCACCTAAGCAACAGCGGCTGGATTTTAACCAAAGGACTGCTGGCCAGGGAAAAGTCGATAAAGCCATTGCACGGTATGTTGTAGAACACATGCAGGCTATTGCTACAGTGGAGTCACCCGCTTTCAGGGAGCTAGTTAGCATGATAGCATGTCCGGGCGGCACACGGCATATGGGACGGAAAACTTTTTCCAACTACCTGGAGAAAGAATATACAAAAATGGAAAGCCAGCTAATATCGATGCAATCCAGATTGCATATAATGCATGTCAAGTTGATCAACAGATTGTATTATTCTCCAATGCAATAACAGTACTGAAATGAAAGCTATAAGTGTAAGAGAATATTTTCATCTGATCTGTTTATAGAGTTTCTTATTGTTTTATAGAATCTGTGATACTGCAAACATCTGCTTGTAGTCAGTCAGAGACTCCTCTGTGATGTTGAGGTCACAGGTCAAACGCTTCTCCTATGTCCGTGGGTTGACCTGGCAGCATCTCTTTGAGACAAGCAGACCATTGTCTCGCATCGGCTATTGATTATACGCGGGCTTTCTGGGAGCCCGCCTCTCCTCGTGTTGGTTAGATGTTTTGTGTCTTTTGGTGCAGAGATTACCTTGGTGGAGCACAAGGACAGTGTGAAACTAGGATGATCTCCGGCCGCTGAGGCTCTCAATAAATATCAGTGTATTGACAGGCGAATCCAGTTTCCCTCATTTGATGATGCGCTCAACATTGCTGCAAAGAAGTTTTTACTTCACATTTTGGCGTCGCGAACAGTTACCAACAAATCGTCGAGCTGGTGAGTGTAATTTCAAATCTATATTTTGACATTGCCTCGCCAGACTCTGTGATTGACGGTATAAAATTACCTGTGGAACAGATAGATGCAATATTTTTGGTTTCCTCTGTGTGTGTGCACGGCAAATATTCGGAGAGACCTTAAAGAGGGCATCAGTAATGTGGAAGTTCGGTTTAAAAGCAATGTAAAGATTTGTACTGAAACGAATCGCCGAATTCTGGAGATTTCAACGGTTTAACTAGTTAAATCAACTCGCCTCGAAATTTTCCTGTTGCTGCTGCAGGGTGCAGGGTGTGGGTAATCCCCCCCCCCCCCCCCCTGTGGGGAGCAGCACACACGAGGAGAAACAAAGCACAGTGTTGTATCTTCTTAAATCGCACCATTATGAGTTTTGGAACTAAACAGAACTATTATTAACGGGAAACGTGATACGAAATATTACGTCACGCTGTGTTTCATAAACTGAGGGGTTGTTGAATTTGGCTGTTGTTAAAATAAAGGGTACTGAATTCATTAAAAGTCTCTGCTCTCCGGATCGGGGAGGGCAGAGCACCACTAAATTAGCATAGTGGTTGTTGATTGAGAATAATGTGGTTATTACTCTTCAGCAGATTCCGTTCTTAGAATTAATTAAATTAATTAATATCTCTGCTCTCGGTCGGTTGAGCAGTTTTACCACTACATTTGCATAGTGGTTTTGATTGAGAATAAGGTAGTTTATTGCTCATCAACAGAATTCCCCTCCCCCCCTGTGGTGAACGGCACACGAGGAATGTTTAACAACACAGACTTGTATTTTCTGTTAATCACACCATAAGCTCAAGAACTAAATTGAGCTATTAAATGGGAAGGGTGGTGGCAGAATATTACATTCACACTGTGTTTAATAAATGTACGGATTATTGAATTGGATTTTGTTTTTTAAAAAAAAAATTTTTTTCAAAATAAGTACTGATATTTCCCTACCCCCGCTGAAGTTTCCCTAATTCGGATTAAAATTAAACTAGATGAGTTTAGCTGTCACCTGATATTTGTTGCGGGTTCATGTTTGTTTGTATAATTGTTTCGTGTTTGTTTGTATACCTGCCGTCTTGTGCATGCTTTCTAACAACTAATAAATGAATCAGTCCACAGCCAAGGTAAAATGAATCTAAATTTCCGCAAAAGGAAAATAAATAGCAAAAAAGCCTGTTTTACACCCGGGAACCTCAGAGGCATCACTGCGGGTCATCTGTCTGCTCAAATAGGTCAATGTTGTATTATTTGTTTCATTTATTCTTAATCTATGTATTGTATGGTAATAATGAAAATAAAATAACCTAATGTATTGAACACATTCCGAAACAAAGCAGATGGGACAAGGCTCAGACATAGTGGTGATTGGACCTTTTTGCACGATTGATGCAGGATGAAAACTTTGTCATTGTCTGTTTCCAACTGGCCACTGGAATCAGATAATGGATATAAGTTGAAGTTCAATTACAGTTTTAAATATAGTTCAACATTCTTTATTTAACTGTTTCAAATTATTTCTAGTCAAAATCCCCTCCTTTTCTCTACTCTGCTTGGTGCTGCAGAAGAAGAAAATAAAATAAAACGCAAGACACGGGGTCAGAGACAGGCGTGACCTCTGGAAGGAGAAGATAATTTGAAGCAGACCACAGCGCTGTGCGTTGGGGGTTTTTATGAGCTTGAGCACAAAGGAACATCTCATTCAGCAGTCAGTTTTTATTGGCAGAACTTTTGAGCACTTTGAAAATCTATTTTCATGCCTCTGTGCAAGGCTTAGTCTTTCTATCTGTATAGCCACTGGTGTAAAGTAACTAAGTTCATAGACTCAACAAGTACTATACTTGGGCACAATTTTGAGATACTGGTACTTTATTTGAGTATCTAAAATGTTTTGCTGCTTTATTTTTCTACTCCACTACAGTTCAGTGGTACATGGTGTACTTGTACTCCACTACAGTTCAGAGGTAAATTGTGTACTTTTCCTCCACTACATGTATTTAATACCTTTAGTTACTTTACAGATGTGGATGAATGATGTGAAATCTAATCAAGTGTTGAATCAGACTTTAGTTCCACCTGGAGTAAATCCACCAGCTACCCTGCAGTATACAAAGTCATTCAAACTAGCTGCACCTTCACCAGCTTTGAGAACACTTTCATGATCAATCATTATAAAACATATCATATATATTATTCTGACATGAACCAATCTGCACAGTGACTACTTCTACTGTCGCTATTTTCACTATATTTTGATGACAATACCTTTATACTTTTACTTGAGTAACATTTTGAATGCAGTACTTTTACTGTAACATAGTATTCCTACACTCTGGTACTTCTACGTTTACTCAAGAACAAGATCTGAGTACCTAAGCTAACGTTAGCCAGAAACATTTTCAGTTCGCTTCAAGCTCTGCCGCTCCGACAGGGAGCTCTGCTCTGAACACCCCGTTCTAACAGCTGTTCTCCAGCGGTCCAGTCTGTGCCACAGTCACTCCGGACCACACAGCTAATATTAACGAACACATCCGTAGGCAGTAATGTACATGAACGCGTTCATATTTTGGGCGAACGTGAACTGAACGTACTGTATTTCCGCTAGATGAACGTAATTGAGAACGCGTTCATTCTCAGCGCTGTACATAACGGCGTTCAAGAGTGCGTTCATTCTCAGCACTGTATTATAACGGCGTGGTGTTGTTGCAGGAAGTCCCGACGGGGAATACTTTTGCGGTAGTACATCTCTATATACATCGATACAACATTACGTGTTGATAGAAATCATCACATAATGAAATAAGACCCCACGGTTTGATGATTGACAGGTGTGTGGGCTATCTTCCATTTTGACACACAGAACAAAGGGGGGCGATCCACCCGTATCCAAAAATGTAAAGTAATTCAAACAGACTCGTCCCTCTGTGAGGAGCAGCAGGTTCAGCTTCATTTAAATATGTCGTGCAGTAATAGATGGATTTATTTTTTTCATCTCAAGAGAGAATGTGTATTTTATGTTAGTATTTCAAAAATCTCCTGGGGGAGAATCCCCCCAGACCCCCTGCGGGGGTTGGGTTTTCAGCATGTCAACTCTTTCACTTGTGAGGAAATGGCAGGATTGGCTCCAGGTCGCCTTTTTATTTACTACAAGACAAATGTTTTTATTTTATTTTAATTTCATACAGTTCAATTAGAATTGAGACAGGGAAATATTCTAAACCTCACGCGTGGCGTTTCACTGACAAGGGGGCGATATAGCGTGTATGTAATTACATTTCAAATACTGATTTGAGCCCCACCACTGTATGGGTTAGCCCTACCATAGATTATCTAACACAAATACTCGGGAGCCGATAAGTCAATAAGTTGCTTATCGCGACAGGCACACAATAAAACAGTGGAAACAAACATGTGTTTGACTTTCATTATTTAATGAAACTGTGTGCCCTTTATAGTCTGTGTCCAATATTGTGTATTTGTATATATATATTATATATATATATCCTAAATATATGCTAAGGTCCCGCTACGGACACGATAGCAGTCGCTTCGTGCGCATGTGTGTAATTAAACCCATGATATCAAAATCTCACTCCAGCCAGGTACCCAAGTTAGCAACCCTGTCCATACCCCAATAATATTTTATTGCAGATCAACATGAATCACACAAACGACCTATTTTGGATTCAAAACGGCTTGTTATCGTTTTCATCACGGAGCTGGAAAAATGGTGTATTGATTACTGATCTGTGCAAGTCCAATTTGTTAACTGACTTTGGTTCTAATGTTAATGTTAATTTGATTTCAACCCATAAGTAATTATTTAAATTAACTCAACATTCCACATGATGGATTAGTGTTCCACATTTTTCCCACTAATTTGTTTATGATTAGGCCAATGGTAAAGAGAGACATTGATGACCCTGTGTCCTTTTTGTTAGCACGTGGTTCCATTTTGTCTAATGGCGTTGGACAGCTTCACTAAGAGTCACCCAGTTCTACCCTGCTACAGTCCGGCTGAGTGCAGTCACAGAGATGCTATGGCTGCTCTACATGACATTAATGGTTTGGTCCGAGAATGGACACCATTTCCTGCTCCCAGAGAGAATGACGCTCCTCACACTGAACAATACAGCCATTGACACTGTCTCACGTGGGTCTGCTCCCCCCCACCGAGCCATGAACTGGAAGCTGGAAGTCTGCTCTGAACACTTGGAACTGTCACACCAGCACCAACCCTTGGGTCAGTTAGATGAGACTAACGGCTTCACTTAGGGCATATGGGTCAGAAATATGACTCTCGTTACCACGGAGTGGGTTGTTTGTTTTTTTAAGGCTATTCATACTGCTATGCAGAGTGAAGAGCCCCTACTATTTTAACAAATAGACCTGATGTCAGGGGCCTCTTACTGTCTACTTCTGCATGTATTCACATTATATGGACCATGTTTACACCTGTTGAAACTAGGGCTGCACGGAACTCAGGCTACAATACAACCATTTTGTTCTGCTCTAACGATTCAATTTATAAATTCTACATCAAAATAGTTCGTTTTTGTTGTTTCCAATGATAACGTCACCTTAAGTGGAGGAATGCAAACCTGTTTTAAAATGTAAGGTTTTGAATTTCTTTGACATTTCTCAGTAATGACACCCTCAGACGTCCACAATCATTTATGCCAGTGGTTCCCAAACTTTGTTGTGCCCAAGGCACACCAAAGGACAAGTAAAAAAAAATCTCAAGGCACACCTATTGTGAAAAGATAGCCCTTATAACACGTGTTATCACTCATATTATGTAAAGTATCTGTAAATGTGCATAATTATTTACTAATGCCAAATAAAATGTGACAAAGACAACTATATTACGAAATATTTCCGAAATTAATTTGAAACTTTATCAAATTAGGCTTCATCAAACCAGCAACACACTCATTTACACCAGACAGGTCACAAAATAGAAAATGAGGCAAAGGAAACTCAGCAGAAATTCAGCACAGACAACTGTCAATGCAAGGAAGCTGCATTGTCCATGGTCCGGAACTACAAATTATAAATGTATTACTTTAAAAAATGTAATATATTACACTACTTCGTTACTATCTACATAAAGTAACTCGGTACTTTACTCGTTACTTTCCTCGCCGAGCACGTACAAACTGCGCATGCGTGAGTGGCAATAACTTTCCTTACCAGCAGGCGGCGGTAGTCAAGCCCCCAGGAAGTGCGCCGGACTCAGATGAAAATATTCGTGCTGGCCAAACGGCGGTACTACACTTCCGGTTTGGTTGCCAGGCCCGGAAACACTTTTCCCATTGACTTACATGGGGAAAGAGTGGTCTGTAACTCGTTGGATAATTTTTTAACTAAATAAACTACCCAGTATGAACACTTGTATAGCCCTTATTAAAAAACATTCGTTCCTCAAGTTGTAAAACATTTGCTAATAACGTTATTCTGAGAGTTATTTCCCTCTGCATTA